>NW_027489182.1:65000-78976 GCF_050948215.1 Halictus rubicundus | reverse complement strand
GACGCCGGCGCCGCGCGGTCAATAGCACGCGCGCTTATGGCCGCAAACCGCCGCGGCAACAGACCTCCCGGCGGGGCTGTTGGAACTTAGAGCGAAAAAAGTATAAAAATTTTTTTCACAAAATATAATAAATTTTAACATTTCTATATTATTTTACACAAAATAACCAACTTTTCATAATTCACCGAACTTTGAAAATTTTTCTAAGTCCCACAAATAAGAGGAAAATTTTTAAGTATCGGTCCTAGACGATTTTCGACGTGATATCACTGTAATATAGACGATTTCTAGCAATATATATCATAACACCAAACTCGCTACAATTATTATTTATCGAGTTATTAGCAAATAATGGACGGATGTGCTACTCCGTCGACAAAACTCTGGAAATTTTCTAAGTCCCACCGCCAAGAGGAAACTTTTTCCCTATCGGTCCTAGACGATTTTCGACGTGATATCACTGTAATATAGACGGTTTCTAACAATATATATCATAACACCAAACTCGCTACAATTATTATTTATCGAGTTATTAGCAAATAATGGACGGATGTGCTACTCCGTCGACAAAACTCTGGAAATTTTTCTAAGTCCCACCGCTAAGAGGAAACTTTTTCCGTATCGGTCCTAGACGATTTTCGACGTGATATCACTGTAATATAGACGGTTTCTAACAATATATATCATAACACCAAACTCGCTACAATTATTATTTATCGAGTTATTAGCAAATAATGGACGGATGTGCTACTCCGTCGACAAAACTCTGGAAATTTTTCTAAGTCCCACCGCCAAGAGGAAACTTTTTCCCTATCGGTCCTAGACGATTTTCGACGTGATATCACTGTAATATAGACGGTTTCTAACAATATATATCATAACACCAAACTCGCTACAATTATTATTTATCGAGTTATTAGCAAATAATGGACGGATGTGCTACTCCGTCGGACGTTCGACGAAATTTTTCTAAGTCCCACCGCCAAGAGGAAACTTTTTCCGTATCGGTCCTAGACGATTTTCGACGTGATATCACTGTAATATAGACGGTTTCTAACAATATATATCATAACACCAAACTCGCTACAATTATTATTTATCGAGTTATTAGCAAATAATGGACGGATGTGCTACTCCGTCGACAAAACTCTGGAAATTTTTCTAAGTCCCACCGCCAAGAGGAAACTTTTTCCCTATCGGTCCTAGACGATTTTCGACGTGATATCACTGTAATATAGACGGTTTCTAACAATATATATCATAACACCAAACTCGCTACAATTATTATTTATCGAGTTATTAGCAAATAATGGACGGATGTGCTACTCCGTCGACAAACTCTGGAAATTTTTCTAAGTCCCACCGCCAAGAGGAAACTTTTTCCGTATCGGTCCTAGACGATTTTCGACGTGATATCACTGTAATATAGACGGTTTCTAACAATATATATCATAACACCAAACTCGCTACAATTATTATTTATCGAGTTATTAGCAAATAATGGACGGATGTGCTACTCCGTCGACAAAACTCTGAAATTTTTCTAAGTCCCACCGCCAAGAGGAAACTTTTTCCCTATCGGTCCTAGACGATTTTCGACGTGATATCACTGTAATATAGACGGTTTCTAACAATATATATCATAACACCAAACTCGCTACAATTATTATTTATCGAGTTATTAGCAAATAATGGACGGATGTGCTACTCCGTCGACAAAACTCTGGAAATTTTTCTAAGTCCCACCGCTAAGAGGAAACTTTTTCCGTATCGGTCCTAGACGATTTTCGACGTGATATCACTGTAATATAGACGGTTTCTAACAATATATATCATAACACCAAACTCGCTACAATTATTATTTATCGAGTTATTAGCAAATAATGGACGGATGTGCTACTCCGTCGACAAAACTCTGGAAATTTTTCTAAGTCCCACCGCCAAGAGGAAACTTTTTCCCTATCGGTCCTAGACGATTTTCGACGTGATATCACTGTAATATAGACGGTTTCTAACAATATATATCATAACACCAAACTCGCTACAATTATTATTTATCGAGTTATTAGCAAATAATGGACGGATGTGCTACTCCGTCGACAAAACTCTGGAAATTTTTCTAAGTCCCACCGCCAAGAGGAAACTTTTTCCCTATCGGTCCTAGACGATTTTCGACGTGATATCACTGTAATATAGACGGTTTCTAACAATATATATCATAACACCAAACTCGCTACAATTATTATTTATCGAGTTATTAGCAAATAATGGACGGATGTGCTACTCCGTCGACAAAACTCTGGAAATTTTTCTAAGTCCCACCGCTAAGAGGAAACTTTTTCCGTATCGGTCCTAGACGATTTTCGACGTGATATCACTGTAATATAGACGGTTTCTAACAATATATATCATAACACCAAACTCGCTACAATTATTATTTATCGAGTTATTAGCAAATAATGGACGGATGTGCTACTCCGTCGACAAAACTCTGGAAATTTTTCTAAGTCCCACCGCCAAGAGGAAACTTTTTCCCTATCGGTCCTAGACGATTTTCGACGTGATATCACTGTAATATAGACGGTTTCTAACAATATATATCATAACACCAAACTCGCTACAATTATTATTTATCGAGTTATTAGCAAATAATGGACGGATGTGCTACTCCGTCGACAAAACTCTGGAAATTTTTCTAAGTCCCACCGCTAAGAGGAAACTTTTTCCGTATCGGTCCTAGACGATTTTCGACGTGATATCACTGTAATATAGACGGTTTCTAACAATATATATCATAACACCAAACTCGCTACAATTATTATTTATCGAGTTATTAGCAAATAATGGACGGATGTGCTACTCCGTCGACGTTCGACGAAAATTTTTCTAAGTCCCACCGCCAAGAGGAAACTTTTTCCGTATCGGTCCTAGGACGATTTTCGACGTGATATCACTGTAATATAGACGGTTTCTAACAATATATATCATAACACCAAACTCGCTACAATTATTATTTATCGAGTTATTAGCAAATAATGGACGGATGTGCTACTCCGTCGGACGTTCGACGAAAATTTTTCTAAGTCCCACCGCCAAGAGGAAACTTTTTCCCTATCGGTCCTAGACGATTTTCGACGTGATATCACTGTAATATAGACGGTTTCTAACAATATATATCATAACACCAAACTCGCTACAATTATTATTTATCGAGTTATTAGCAAATAATGGACGGATGTGCTACTCCGTCGACAAAACTCTGGAAATTTTTCTAAGTCCCACCGCCAAGAGGAAACTTTTTCCCTATCGGTCCTAGACGATTTTCGACGTGATATCACTGTAATATAGACGGTTTCTAACAATATATATCATAACACCAAACTCGCTACAATTATTATTTATCGAGTTATTAGCAAATAATGGACGGATGTGCTACTCCGTCGACAAAACTCTGGAAATTTTTCTAAGTCCCACCGCCAAGAGGAAACTTTTTCCGTATCGGTCCTAGACGATTTTCGACGTGATATCACTGTAATATAGACGGTTTCTAACAATATATATCATAACACCAAACTCGCTACAATTATTATTTATCGAGTTATTAGCAAATAATGGACGGATGTGCTACTCCGTCGACAAAACTCTGGAAATTTTTCTAAGTCCCACCGCCAAGAGGAAACTTTTTCCCTATCGGTCCTAGACGATTTTCGACGTGATATCACTGTAATATAGACGGTTTCTAACAATATATATCATAACACCAAACTCGCTACAATTATTATTTATCGAGTTATTAGCAAATAATGGACGGATGTGCTACTCCGTCGACAAAACTCTGGAAATTTTTCTAAGTCCCACCGCTAAGAGGAAACTTTTTCCGTATCGGTCCTAGACGATTTTCGACGTGATATCACTGTAATATAGACGGTTTCTAACAATATATATCATAACACCAAACTCGCTACAATTATTATTTATCGAGTTATTAGCAAATAATGGACGGATGTGCTACTCCGTCGACAAAACTCTGGAAATTTTTCTAAGTCCCACCGCCAAGAGGAAACTTTTTCCCTATCGGTCCTAGACGATTTTCGACGTGATATCACTGTAATATAGACGGTTTCTAACAATATATATCATAACACCAAACTCGCTACAATTATTATTTATCGAGTTATTAGCAAATAATGGACGGATGTGCTACTCCGTCGGACGTTCGACGAAAATTTTTCTAAGTCCCACCGCCAAGAGGAAACTTTTTCCCTATCGGTCCTAGACGATTTTCGACGTGATATCACTGTAATATAGACGGTTTCTAACAATATATATCATAACACCAAACTCGCTACAATTATTATTTATCGAGTTATTAGCAAATAATGGACGGATGTGCTACTCCGTCGGACGTTCGACGAAAATTTTTCTAAGTCCCACCGCCAAGAGGAAACTTTTTCCGTATCGGTCCTAGACGATTTTCGACGTGATATCACTGTAATATAGACGGTTTCTAACAATATATATCATAACACCAAACTCGCTACAATTATTATTTATCGAGTTATTAGCAAATAATGGACGGATGTGCTACTCCGTCGGACGTTCGACGAAAATTTTTCTAAGTCCCACCGCTAAGAGGAAACTTTTTCCGTATCGGTCCTAGACGATTTTCGACGTGATATCACTGTAATATAGACGGTTTCTAACAATATGTATCATAACACCAAACTCGCTACAATTATTATTTATCGAGTTATTAGCAAATAATGGACGGATGTGCTACTCCGTCGGACAAAACTCTGGAAATTTTTCTAAGTCCCACCGCTAAGAGGAAACTTTTTCCGTATCGGTCCTAGACGATTTTCGACGTGATATCACTGTAATATAGACGGTTTCTAACAATATATATCATAACACCAAACTCGCTACAATTATTATTTCATCGAGTTATTAGCAAATAATGGACGGATGTGCTACTCCGTCGGACGTTCGACGAAAATTTTTCTAAGTCCCACCGCTAAGAGGAAACTTTTTCCGTATCGGTCCTAGACGATTTTCGACGTGATATCACTGTAATATAGACGGTTTCTAACAATATGTATCATAACACCAAACTCGCTACAATTATTATTTATCGAGTTATTAGCAAATAATGGACGGATGTGCTACTCCGTCGACAAAACTCTGGAAATTTTTCTAAGTCCCACCGCCAAGAGGAAACTTTTTCCCTATCGGTCCTAGACGATTTTCGACGTGATATCACTGTAATATAGACGGTTTCTAACAATATATATCATAACACCAAACTCGCTACAATTATTATTTATCGAGTTATTAGCAAATAATGGACGGATGTGCTACTCCGTCGACAAAACTCTGGAAATTTTTCTAAGTCCCACCGCCAAGAGGAAACTTTTTCCGTATCGGTCCTAGACGATTTTCGACGTGATATCACTGTAATATAGACGGTTTCTAACAATATATATCATAACACCAAACTCGCTACAATTATTATTTATCGAGTTATTAGCAAATAATGGACGGATGTGCTACTCCGTCGACAAAACTCTGGAAATTTTTCTAAGTCCCACCGCCAAGAGGAAACTTTTTCCCTATCGGTCCTAGACGATTTTCGACGTGATATCACTGTAATATAGACGGTTTCTAACAATATATATCATAACACCAAACTCGCTACAATTATTATTTATCGAGTTATTAGCAAATAATGGACGGATGTGCTACTCCGTCGACAAAACTCTGGAAATTTTTCTAAGTCCCACCGCTAAGAGGAAACTTTTTCCGTATCGGTCCTAGACGATTTTCGACGTGATATCACTGTAATATAGACGGTTTCTAACAATATATATCATAACACCAAACTCGCTACAATTATTATTTATCGAGTTATTAGCAAATAATGGACGGATGTGCTACTCCGTCGACAAAACTCTGGAAATTTTTCTAAGTCCCACCGCCAAGAGGAAACTTTTTCCCTATCGGTCCTAGACGATTTTCGACGTGATATCACTGTAATATAGACGGTTTCTAACAATATATATCATAACACCAAACTCGCTACAATTATTATTTATCGAGTTATTAGCAAATAATGGACGGATGTGCTACTCCGTCGGACGTTCGACGAAAATTTTTCTAAGTCCACCGCCAAGAGGAAACTTTTTCCCTATCGGTCCTAGACGATTTTCGACGTGATATCACTGTAATATAGACGGTTTCTAACAATATATATCATAACACCAAACTCGCTACAATTATTATTTATCGAGTTATTAGCAAATAATGGACGGATGTGCTACTCCGTCGGACGTTCGACGAAAATTTTTCTAAGTCCCACCGCCAAGAGGAAACTTTTTCCGTATCGGTCCTAGACGATTTTCGACGTGATATCACTGTAATATAGACGGTTTCTAACAATATATATCATAACACCAAACTCGCTACAATTATTATTTATCGAGTTATTAGCAAATAATGGACGGATGTGCTACTCCGTCGGACGTTCGACGAAAATTTTTCTAAGTCCCACCGCTAAGAGGAAACTTTTTCCGTATCGGTCCTAGACGATTTTCGACGTGATATCACTGTAATATAGACGGTTTCTAACAATATGTATCATAACACCAAACTCGCTACAATTATTATTTATCGAGTTATTAGCAAATAATGGACGGATGTGCTACTCCGTCGACAAAACTCTGGAAATTTTTCTAAGTCCCACCGCTAAGAGGAAACTTTTTCCGTATCGGTCCTAGACGATTTTCGACGTGATATCACTGTAATATAGACGGTTTCTAACAATATATATCATAACACCAAACTCGCTACAATTATTATTTATCGAGTTATTAGCAAATAATGGACGGATGTGCTACTCCGTCGGACGTTCGACGAAAATTTTTCTAAGTCCCACCGCTAAGAGGAAACTTTTTCCGTATCGGTCCTAGACGATTTTCGACGTGATATCACTGTAATATAGACGGTTTCTAACAATATGTATCATAACACCAAACTCGCTACAATTATTATTTATCGAGTTATTAGCAAATAATGGACGGATGTGCTACTCCGTCGACAAAACTCTGGAAATTTTTCTAAGTCCCACCGCCAAGAGGAAACTTTTTCCCTATCGGTCCTAGACGATTTTCGACGTGATATCACTGTAATATAGACGGTTTCTAACAATATATATCATAACACCAAACTCGCTACAATTATTATTTATCGAGTTATTAGCAAATAATGGACGGATGTGCTACTCCGTCGACAAAACTCTGGAAATTTTTCTAAGTCCCACCGCCAAGAGGAAACTTTTTCCGTATCGGTCCTAGACGATTTTCGACGTGATATCACTGTAATATAGACGGTTTCTAACAATATATATCATAACACCAAACTCGCTACAATTATTATTTATCGAGTTATTAGCAAATAATGGACGGATGTGCTACTCCGTCGGACGTTCGACGAAAATTTTTCTAAGTCCCACCGCCAAGAGGAAACTTTTTCCCTATCGGTCCTAGACGATTTTCGACGTGATATCACTGTAATATAGACGGTTTCTAACAATATATATCATAACACCAAACTCGCTACAATTATTATTTATCGAGTTATTAGCAAATAATGGACGGATGTGCTACTCCGTCGACAAAACTCTGGAAATTTTTCTAAGTCCCACCGCCAAGAGGAAACTTTTTCCCTATCGGTCCTAGACGATTTTCGACGTGATATCACTGTAATATAGACGGTTTCTAACAATATATATCATAACACCAAACTCGCTACAATTATTATTTATCGAGTTATTAGCAAATAATGGACGGATGTGCTACTCCGTCGACAAACTCTGAAATTTTTCTAAGTCCCACCGCTAAGAGGAAACTTTTTCCGTATCGGTCCTAGACGATTTTCGACGTGATATCACTGTAATATAGACGGTTTCTAACAATATATATCATAACACCAAACTCGCTACAATTATTATTTATCGAGTTATTAGCAAATAATGGACGGATGTGCTACTCCGTCGACGTTCGACGAAAATTTTTCTAAGTCCCACCGCCAAGAGGAAACTTTTTCCGTATCGGTCCTAGACGATTTTCGACGTGATATCACTGTAATATAGACGGTTTCTAACAATATATATCATAACACCAAACTCGCTACAATTATTATTTATCGAGTTATTAGCAAATAATGGACGGATGTGCTACTCCGTCGGACGTTCGACGAAAATTTTTCTAAGTCCCACCGCCAAGAGGAAACTTTTTCCCTATCGGTCCTAGACGATTTTCGACGTGATATCACTGTAATATAGACGGTTTCTAACAATATATATCATAACACCAAACTCGCTACAATTATTATTTATCGAGTTATTAGCAAATAATGGACGGATGTGCTACTCCGTCGACAAAACTCTGGAAATTTTTCTAAGTCCCACCGCCAAGAGGAAACTTTTTCCCTATCGGTCCTAGACGATTTTCGACGTGATATCACTGTAATATAGACGGTTTCTAACAATATATATCATAACACCAAACTCGCTACAATTATTATTTATCGAGTTATTAGCAAATAATGGACGGATGTGCTACTCCGTCGACAAAACTCTGGAAATTTTTCTAAGTCCCACCGCCAAGAGGAAACTTTTTCCGTATCGGTCCTAGACGATTTTCGACGTGATATCACTGTAATATAGACGGTTTCTAACAATATATATCATAACACCAAACTCGCTACAATTATTATTTATCGAGTTATTAGCAAATAATGGACGGATGTGCTACTCCGTCGACAAAACTCTGGAAATTTTTCTAAGTCCCACCGCCAAGAGGAAACTTTTTCCCTATCGGTCCTAGACGATTTTCGACGTGATATCACTGTAATATAGACGGTTTCTAACAATATATATCATAACACCAAACTCGCTACAATTATTATTTATCGAGTTATTAGCAAATAATGGACGGATGTGCTACTCCGTCGACAAAACTCTGGAAATTTTTCTAAGTCCCACCGCTAAGAGGAAACTTTTTCCGTATCGGTCCTAGACGATTTTCGACGTGATATCACTGTAATATAGACGGTTTCTAACAATATATATCATAACACCAAACTCGCTACAATTATTATTTATCGAGTTATTAGCAAATAATGGACGGATGTGCTACTCCGTCGACAAAACTCTGGAAATTTTTCTAAGTCCCACCGCCAAGAGGAAACTTTTTCCCTATCGGTCCTAGACGATTTTCGACGTGATATCACTGTAATATAGACGGTTTCTAACAATATATATCATAACACCAAACTCGCTACAATTATTATTTATCGAGTTATTAGCAAATAATGGACGGATGTGCTACTCCGTCGGACGTTCGACGAAAATTTTTCTAAGTCCCACCGCCAAGAGGAAACTTTTTCCCTATCGGTCCTAGACGATTTTCGACGTGATATCACTGTAATATAGACGGTTTCTAACAATATATATCATAACACCAAACTCGCTACAATTATTATTTATCGAGTTATTAGCAAATAATGGACGGATGTGCTACTCCGTCGGACGTTCGACGAAAATTTTTCTAAGTCCCACCGCCAAGAGGAAACTTTTTCCGTATCGGTCCTAGACGATTTTCGACGTGATATCACTGTAATATAGACGGTTTCTAACAATATATATCATAACACCAAACTCGCTACAATTATTATTTATCGAGTTATTAGCAAATAATGGACGGATGTGCTACTCCGTCGGACGTTCGACGAAAATTTTTCTAAGTCCCACCGCTAAGAGGAAACTTTTTCCGTATCGGTCCTAGACGATTTTCGACGTGATATCACTGTAATATAGACGGTTTCTAACAATATGTATCATAACACCAAACTCGCTACAATTATTATTTATCGAGTTATTAGCAAATAATGGACGGATGTGCTACTCCGTCGACAAAACTCTGGAAATTTTTCTAAGTCCCACCGCTAAGAGGAAACTTTTTCCGTATCGGTCCTAGACGATTTTCGACGTGATATCACTGTAATATAGACGGTTTCTAACAATATATATCATAACACCAAACTCGCTACAATTATTATTTATCGAGTTATTAGCAAATAATGGACGGATGTGCTACTCCGTCGGACGTTCGACGAAAATTTTTCTAAGTCCCACCGCTAAGAGGAAACTTTTTCCGTATCGGTCCTAGACGATTTTCGACGTGATATCACTGTAATATAGACGGTTTCTAACAATATGTATCATAACACCAAACTCGCTACAATTATTATTTATCGAGTTATTAGCAAATAATGGACGGATGTGCTACTCCGTCGACAAAACTCTGGAAATTTTTCTAAGTCCCACCGCCAAGAGGAAACTTTTTCCCTATCGGTCCTAGACGATTTTCGACGTGATATCACTGTAATATAGACGGTTTCTAACAATATATATCATAACACCAAACTCGCTACAATTATTATTTATCGAGTTATTAGCAAATAATGGACGGATGTGCTACTCCGTCGACAAAACTCTGGAAATTTTTCTAAGTCCCACCGCCAAGAGGAAACTTTTTCCGTATCGGTCCTAGACGATTTTCGACGTGATATCACTGTAATATAGACGGTTTCTAACAATATATATCATAACACCAAACTCGCTACAATTATTATTTATCGAGTTATTAGCAAATAATGGACGGATGTGCTACTCCGTCGGACGTTCGACGAAAATTTTTCTAAGTCCCACCGCCAAGAGGAAACTTTTTCCCTATCGGTCCTAGACGATTTTCGACGTGATATCACTGTAATATAGACGGTTTCTAACAATATATATCATAACACCAAACTCGCTACAATTATTATTTATCGAGTTATTAGCAAATAATGGACGGATGTGCTACTCCGTCGACAAAACTCTGGAAATTTTTCTAAGTCCCACCGCCAAGAGGAAACTTTTTCCGTATCGGTCCTAGACGATTTTCGACGTGATATCACTGTAATATAGACGGTTTCTAACAATATATATCATAACACCAAACTCGCTACAATTATTATTTATCGAGTTATTAGCAAATAATGGACGGATGTGCTACTCCGTCGGACGTTCGACGAAAATTTTTCTAAGTCCCACCGCCAAGAGGAAACTTTTTCCGTATCGGTCCTAGACGATTTTCGACGTGATATCACTGTAATATAGACGGTTTCTAACAATATATATCATAACACCAAACTCGCTACAATTATTATTTATCGAGTTATTAGCAAATAATGGACGGATGTGCTACTCCGTCGGACGTTCGACGAAAATTTTTCTAAGTCCCACCGCCAAGAGGAAACTTTTTCCGTATCGGTCCTAGACGATTTTCGACGTGATATCACTGTAATATAGACGGTTTCTAACAATATATATCATAACACCAAACTCGCTACAATTATTATTTATCGAGTTATTAGCAAATAATGGACGGATGTGCTACTCCGTCGGACGTTCGACGAAAATTTTTCTAAGTCCCACCGCCAAGAGGAAACTTTTTCCCTATCGGTCCTAGACGATTTTCGACGTGATATCACTGTAATATAGACGGTTTCTAACAATATATATCATAACACCAAACTCGCTACAATTATTATTTATCGAGTTATTAGCAAATAATGGACGGATGTGCTACTCCGTCGACAAAACTCTGGAAATTTTTCTAAGTCCCACCGCCAAGAGGAAACTTTTTCCGTATCGGTCCTAGACGATTTTCGACGTGATATCACTGTAATATAGACGGTTTCTAACAATATATATCATAACACCAAACTCGCTACAATTATTATTTATCGAGTTATTAGCAAATAATGGACGGATGTGCTACTCCGTCGGACGTTCGACGAAAATTTTTCTAAGTCCCACCGCCAAGAGGAAACTTTTTCCCTATCGGTCCTAGACGATTTTCGACGTGATATCACTGTAATATAGACGGTTTCTAACAATATATATCATAACACCAAACTCGCTACAATTATTATTTATCGAGTTATTAGCAAATAATGGACGGATGTGCTACTCCGTCGACAAAACTCTGGAAATTTTTCTAAGTCCCACCGCCAAGAGGAAACTTTTTCCCTATCGGTCCTAGACGATTTTCGACGTGATATCACTGTAATATAGACGGTTTCTAACAATATATATCATAACACCAAACTCGCTACAATTATTATTTATCGAGTTATTAGCAAATAATGGACGGATGTGCTACTCCGTCGACAAAACTCTGGAAATTTTTCTAAGTCCCACCGCCAAGAGGAAACTTTTTCCCTATCGGTCCTAGACGATTTTCGACGTGATATCACTGTAATATAGACGGTTTCTAACAATATATATCATAACACCAAACTCGCTACAATTATTATTTATCGAGTTATTAGCAAATAATGGACGGATGTGCTACTCCGTCGACAAAACTCTGGAAATTTTTCTAAGTCCCACCGCTAAGAGGAAACTTTTTCCGTATCGGTCCTAGACGATTTTCGACGTGATATCACCGTAATATAGACGGTTTCTAACAATATATATCATAACACCAAACTCGCTACAATTATTATTTATCGAGTTATTAGCAAATAATGGACGGATGTGCTACTCCGTCGACAAAACTCTGGAAATTTTTCTAAGTCCCACCGCCAAGAGGAAACTTTTTCCGTATCGGTCCTAGACGATTTTCGACGTGATATCACTGTAATATAGACGGTTTCTAACAATATATATCATAACACCAAACTCGCTACAATTATTATTTATCGAGTTATTAGCAAATAATGGACGGATGTGCTACTCCGTCGGACGTTCGACGAAAATTTTTCCAAGTCCCACCGCCAAGAGGAAACTTTTTCCCTATCGGTCCTAGACGATTTTCGACGTGATATCACTGTAATATAGACGGTTTCTAACAATATGTATCATAACACCAAACTCGCTACAATTATTATTTATCGAGTTATTAGCAAATAATGGACGGATGTGCTACTTCGTCGGACGTTCGACGAAAATTTTTCTAAGTCCCACCGCCAAGAGGAAACTTTTTCCCTATCGGTCCTAGACGATTTTCGACGTGATATCACTGTAATATAGACGGTTTCTAACAATATATATCATAACACCAAACTCGCTACAATTATTATTTATCGAGTTATTAGCAAATAATGGACGGATGTGCTACTCCGTCGACAAAACTCTGGAAATTTTTCTAAGTCCCACCGCTAAGAGGAAACTTTTTCCGTATCGGTCCTAGACGATTTTCGACGTGATATCACTGTAATATAGACGGTTTCTAACAATATATATCATAACACCAAACTCGCTACAATTATTATTTATCGAGTTATTAGCAAATAATGGACGGATGTGCTACTCCGTCGGACGTTCGACGAAAATTTTTCTAAGTCCCACCGCCAAGAGGAAACTTTTTCCCTATCGGTCCTAGACGATTTTCGACGTGATATCACTGTAATATAGACGGTTTCTAACAATATATATCATAACACCAAACTCGCTACAATTATTATTTATCGAGTTATTAGCAAATAATGGACGGATGTGCTACTCCGTCGACAAAACTCTGGAAATTTTTCTAAGTCCCACCGCCAAGAGGAAACTTTTTCCCTATCGGTCCTAGACGATTTTCGACGTGATATCACTGTAATATAGACGGTTTCTAACAATATATATCATAACACCAAACTCGCTACAATTATTATTTATCGAGTTATTAGCAAATAATGGACGGATGTGCTACTCCGTCGACAAAACTCTGGAAATTTTTCTAAGTCCCACCGCCAAGAGGAAACTTTTTCCCTATCGGTCCTAGACGATTTTCGACGTGATATCACTGTAATATAGACGGTTTCTAACAATATATATCATAACACCAAACTCGCTACAATTATTATTTATCGAGTTATTAGCAAAT
>NW_027489182.1:52500-60000 GCF_050948215.1 Halictus rubicundus | reverse complement strand
ATACTTCTGCCACCCAGTTGGTGGTTTCGCAGTTCTTTTTGCCTGTTCTGAAGAGGAGTTTGAACTCCTCTTCTAATTTTGCCTCTGTTTCAAGATCAAGGTTTTGATTCTTGATTGCTTTGTGGATCTCCGCCTCAGATGTCTCCGAGGGGATTCCAAATATTATGATTTTTGGTCTCCTCTTGGGGAGGGGACCAATGTCCACTTTCTCTTTCAGTTTCTTATTTCCGAGGACTTGCTCAAGGTCCTCGGTTGTCTCGGTTTCTATAAGAATGCCGGAGTTCCCGAGTTTCCTCAGGTTCCGTATTCTTATTTTCTGTTCTGTCGGATTGATACAATCCGACAGTACCTTTTTGGTCTCGTCACTATTCTTTATCTTACTACCCTTTACAGGGTAGATTGCTGCAGCTGGCTTGGACATTGTAATAGGGGTCCTCTTGGCCAGCTGCTTAGTTGCCTTGTTTGCTCTTATTATGTCCGAGTAGAGCAACGGTTTCGGAGGTGGAACCTCCTGGCCGCGACTCTTCTCGGGCATGGAGTCTATCTTTGCAGATAGCTCGTTTAGTTTCTCTGTTATCTTTGCAACCTGGTCTTGCATGGAGCTCTGCTCCTTTTGCGCGTCCAGTTTACCTCTGAGAGCCGTGTTCTCTCTTCGTAGTTCGAAACGGAAGTCCCTGGCTTCCGTCTGCATTACCTCATGTTCCCTTATTAGGGCGTTTAGGAGTTCTTCTCCTCTCTTTCGTTCGGGCTCCTTGAGTCCCCTGAGGAACCTTCTGAGGTTTTCCTCTGGGCTGAGTGGCAGTTCGTCGAACCGCTCCAGCTCGATTTTCACATCTTTTATTAATTTCTTATGTGACTCGCTGCACGAGTCACCTGATTGCTTATTCTTACGCTTTCTGTTCTTGGGAAATTCCCAATTAAATTCCTCTTGGCTCATGTCCCACTCTGTATCGTAGGGATCGTCCGTGTATTCGTCAGATATGTCATCCCAGACAGTAGCTGAGTTCCCGCCTGTCTGGGTTGTTTCTATTTCCACCTCCCAGCCCGTCTTCTTTTTTTCTCCTTCCTTTTCCTTCTTTCCTCCCTTCTTCTTCGTTTTATTTTGTGTTTTTGTATTTGTATTCATAGTTGTTCCCACGAGTAGGGACGAAAGACGGTCGCTCCCCGGGTTACGCCCTTTCCGGGGAGAAGGCTTTTTTACGCTCAGGTTTCGCCTGGTATCCTGAGGTTTGCGCTAATGGCCGATGGACCCACCGACCGCCCGTGTAAGCACGGGACCTCTTTCGCCGCGTTCTCAGCTTAGAGGTTAAGGGTTTGTTCAAGGGGTTCGCCTCCCCGTTAGGCCGACCGGCTAAGGTAAGCCCCCCGTTTCTCCCGTTCTGCAACATACCACCGGATGTATCCGGTGGGTCGTCGCGGCAGAGGGGAGTCTTCCGGGTGAGAGCCGCGGTTATCGCGAACGATAACACACGCATGGGCTCCCTGAGAGCCGCGGTCATCGCAAAAGCGATGACTCCGCCAGAACTCTCTTAATGAGAGAGCCGCGGTTGTCGCAGAGCGACAACTCACGCAGAGCTCTCTGAGAGCCGCGGTCCCCGCCATGCGACAACTCCGCAAGAGCTCTCTTCCCAGAGCTGCGGTTGTCGCATGGCGAGAACTCTCGCAGGAACTCTCTTACCAGAGCCCCGTTAGTCACCCGAAGGTGTCCAGGTCCTACCACGTGAAGGAGGGGTTGGTGCGTCAGGGTTATACCATGATATAAGTCCCTGACGCTTATAAGACCCAGTAGATAGGGACAGAGGGAATCTCGTTAATCCATTCATGCGCGTCACTAATTAGATGACGAGGCATTTGGCTATATCCTGTGTCTTCTTGAAGAGAAATTGACATATTTCCGAGGAACCCCCTCGTAGGGAATTTATTAAAATACTGAGTTATTAGATATAAGTAAGACAATATAATATATATAAGTAAAGCTTACTAGTCTTCAAACTGATAACATCTGGATTTGTTAATACAAATGGTAAAATGTTAACAGATAAAATTGAATTCTTATGTACAGATTGTTAAAATATTTTGTTGTCGATATTTACAATTTAAAAGTTATAACGTTAAAAGTATTCATTTATCATAATCTAAGAATATATTAGATATTTCTATTGAGCTGCGCAGAGCCATTAGAGCAATTGTTTGTATATCTTTTTTTGGTATGCCCAATTCAATCAAGTTCATTCTTGTGGAAGAGGGTATTGCTCCTCTGCTACCTACAATTATTGGAAGAACTTTTCCTTCTGTTAGGTTTCTATCTCTTAACAATTGTCGCAGACAGTTGTTGTATTTGTCGACTTTTTCCTCATGTGCTTGTTTAAGGTAGTCGCGGTTCTCATAGCGGACAGTAATGTCGACTATGAGAGACCTTCTCTCCTTGTTAATTATGAGATCAGGCTTATATAGCGTACCACCTACACTAACAGAGGGTTCAACCAGTACTTGATTCGCATCCCTTTTCGCAAGTTTATCTGCGAGGAAGTTTTTGATTTCATCGTGGCGTTTAATGCGCAGCTGTTTAGTATGTATGCACAGACCCAGAACGTGGCCCAGTGTCTCCGGTTGGGCTTGGCATCGTCTACATTGTACATCGATCTTTTTATTTGCTCTGGCTAGTGCGACTTTCGTGCCAAAGGTATTCGTTCGTAAACGTATAGCGTCGATAAATCTGGATGGCTTTAGGATATTGTAGTTTGTCAGCCAGGAGTTACCTATGCGATCGTGCATGAAATCTTTGACACCATGCCCTTGGCTTGTTAAGTTTAGCCATTGGCTAATATTGTCTCGCCGAAGTCTTTTCTTTGCATTGTCAATATCATCAATGGTTGCGGGCCAGTTTATTCTTAAGGAGTTCGCTATGGTTTTGAACTTTTTTTCAGTTTCCTCATTAAAAATTAGGGCAACTGCCGGATCTGTTGAATTTTTCATTTTGATTGCTGTCCTTAAAACTGATAACTTGATAATGTGCTCAAATTTAGGGAGACCGAGGCCACCATTAGGTTTTGGCGTATAGAAAAATCCTGTGGCAGTGGAGGGCACAAGGTGTAATATCTCTTTGACTTGTTGTCTTAGTTCATTATCCAAGAGTTTGAGAGCTGCATCACATGGTGGACTGATCAGGAGACCATATATGAATCGAGGTAAAATGTAAGTAGTCAATAGGTCCAGCTTCTGCTGTGGCTTTAACTTAAATATTCTCACTCGTTTGACCACTTTAATAATTTCAGGTACCACGATTCCTCTATATAGGCCCTTCCATGGACCTACGTTTGCGCCTAAGTATTTAAATATATCATCTGGTTCGACATTCGGAATGAGTTCGCCATTGCTAGACCTCAGATTCGCTTCGCTGATATACCATGTGTCATCCTTGGTAGTGATTTGAAAGCACGAACATTTTTCCGCCGATATAGACATACCCAGATTATCAAGGTATTGATTCACGCATTTTAGTTGTTTTTGTGCTTCTTGGTGATCCTTACCAAGAAGTACAATATCATCTGCAAAGGCCAATACTGGCACTTTAATTGTTTCGTTGACATTCACGCCTTCAAATTTTTCTTCGAGAGTATCCAGTAGAGGCTCCATACAAAGATTAAATAGTATTGGAGATAGGGGGTCACCTTGCTTCACTCCTCTTAGCATTTTAATTTTAACAGTTTCTTTATTTTTAGCTTTAATATCCGTTGTGCAATTTTCGTACATTTTAACTATTAGATTGATTATTAATTTTGGTACTCCTTTCTTTTCTAAGGCCTTCATTAGTGCAGAGTGCGGTATGGAATCGAATGCCTTCGAGATATCCACCACCGTAAACATACCGCCTTTATTGCGTTTACACTGTGCAATGGCTTCGTTAAATAAGGCGATATTATATTTGCAGCCATCTTCTGATGTAAAGCCTTTTTGCCGCATGTTTTGGACAATGAAAGTTCTTAGACGAGTGTCGATGATTGCCGAAAAAGCCCGACTCAGAATTGAGCTGATTGTTATCGGTCGCCAATTGTTTATATTACTACTATCCTTACCCATTTTTGGAATTAGTGTGGTGCGGTTTATTTTCCAGCACTCAGGGTAATGGTTGCTATATAGAAGTATATTGTATAGGGTCGCTAATAGCATCGGTACCCCTGGTTTACTAATGTGCCGTTTTTGTAAACCATCCGGACCGCCTGCGGATTTAGTTTTCATTTTCTTGATTCTTTCTATCATCTCGTCAATCGTTATCGGTTTAAATGTATCTTTTAGTGTATATGGAGTAACATTGTTATTATCATTAATAATATTAGGGCCTGGTGTTCCCCATAATTTGTGGTATAGCTTCCGTATGTCGTCTGCCGGTGGAGGCTGTATGGGAGGTTCCAATAGTGATGTATCACCATTTACTGCCATTTCTGCTAGTCTTTTAGGACATTCCCTGTACATTAGCTGGCATCTCGCATAGGTAAATCTTTTCCGTTGGTTAGTATTACTATTGTTGTTGTTATTGCTGTTTTTGTTGTTATTATTTGCATGGTTATTACTTTTGTTACGGTTGTTGTTAATACTCTTTTCCTGTTGTTCGGTATTTATTCTTGCGCCTCTAGTCTTGCTGTTTTTATTTTGATTTTTATTTCTATTTCTAGTTTTGCTACGATCATTAGTTTCGACATTCGATTCGGTTAATAAATACGGGTTTAAAATATTGGAAATAAATATGTCTATTTTAAAACTTAATTCTATTAGGTCGCTGAAAGAGGACTTCCATAACTCGCTTAATTTGCTAAATATGTCTTTTATTTCTGCGGGTATATTTGTGTTATTAATATTATTATTTATTGCATCTTGAAGTAATCGATGCCATTCATTGCAGTCTTCGCTGTCTGTGATCTGGTCAGGTCTTCTGCTATCGTCGACAACCTCTTCTTCTAATGAGTTAGATGGTGGCGGTAACGTGTGTGTGGTACTGGATTCAGGTATCTCAGTATCTAAGTTGCTCGCCGTTAATGCACTGCTACCTAGTCGAAGATCCCTGCGTTTGTCGCTAATTTGTTTTAAGGTTTTATTAGGTATATGTTTCCTTATTTCCACATTTGGATATCTTTTATTTGAGTATTCAATATCTAACTCCTTTAGCAGCTCGATTTCGCTGTCAGACCAGACCTTTTTATGGAGTCCTCTTGCATTACTGCTTGATTCGCCTACATTGTGTTTTAGTAGCCTCTTCTTATTTCGCACCGTTGGATGTTCATGACGTTCATGGGTAGACAGACCTCTTTGTGTATCGAATGACATGGGGCATGCTTCACATTGGAATTGTTTGGGCCCAGGGTCCACTACTGGTCCCTTGCAACTAGGGTAGTGGCACCTCACGCCATGTAGTTTCTGAAACACTTTATTACACCTAGCGCAGGTCCATTGTATCTCCTCAAGTAGATGGTGTAGTTTAAGATGTTTGTCTAAGTCTGAGGGATTGATGAATGCGAAGTTTTTCTGCATCCTTCTACAGAATGGGCATACTACATTGTTATCCTCTAATGGAATGCGAATCGTTGCCGTATGGGTTTCCAGTCTCGTATCCATTGTGTTAGCCAGGTCGTCATTAAATATCCCCTCCATAGCGGAATTTTCCGCCACGACATTCCCGGGATGAGGAGATGTCGTGTCCGAGGCTGTATCGTTTGAAGCCATTTTTGTTTTATGTTTTGCTTTATTTGTTTCCTTAACGTTGGTTACCAATTGTGAGCCTTATCATGTCCAGAGTGAAAGCTTAGTCGTTATATATATCCATCGGTCGTTTAAAACGTTAATCCGGTCTATATTAAATAGATGCGCTGCTTCCATATATTCACAGGTTGTTACCTGTTGTCGGAGTTCCGTTTAGATGAAAAACATTTTATTTCGATGGATTCCCGAGGTAGTCCTCGGTTATGGAGCCAAGGAGCTCCAATTTACTACCGCTGGTTGTTGCCATGTTATATTAATTTGTGGACCGATTTTATGTCCCTCATGAAGCGGTAGTCGCTGCACGCCATTTAGCCGTGATCGGTGCCTCCGCAAACAGCGCTAGACTTTGTGGAGGCACCGACCACGTTACCAGCGGGAACCTCGAGGAGGTAGGTCGTGCCACTTGGATGGTGAGAGGCTAAGGGCCTGAAGGCCTATGTTGCGCATCACCATCCCATGTAACCATGGCTCACCGCGGGCGAACCGGTCGTCCAATCGGCGCCACTTTTATGGAAAGTGGCTCCCGATTCCTCCACACCTCCACGAGGTGGGAGCTGGGCAACGTCCACCTGGAGACAGGTGGACGGCTGAGCTGGAGGACGGCGCCGATTGAACGACCTGGATCGCCTTAAGAGAGTCATAGTTACTCCCGCCGTTTACCCGCGCTTTTTTGAATTTCTTCACGTTGACATTCAGAGCACTGGGCAGAAATCACATTGCGTCAACACCCGTGGGGGCCATCGCAATGCTTTGTTTTAATTAGACAGTCGGATTCCCCTAGTCCGTGCCAGTTCTGAGCTGAGCGTTGAATGGCGGCCGAAGAGGACGACCGTTCAAGACGGAAGCCTCGCAGCAAGGAAGATCCGCGGGAGGCCAAGGCACGGGACCGAGCTCGGATTCGCAATAATGTGTTCACCTCGCCCAGGCCCGGCACGTCAGCCAGACCCGCTTCCCGACCAAGCCCGACACGCCCCGCTCCTCAGAGCCAATCCTTATTCCGAAGTTACGGATCCAATTTGCCGACTTCCCTTACCTACATTAATCTATCGACTAGAGGCTCTTTACCTTGGAGACCTGCTGCGGATATGGGTACGAACCGGCGCGACACCTCCACGTGGCCCTCTCCTGGATTTTCAAGGTCCGAGGGGAAGATCCGGACACCGCCGCAACTGCGGTGCTCTTCGCGTTCCAAACCCTATCTCCCTGCTAGAGGTTTCCAGGGAACTCGAACGCTTATACAGAAAAGAAAACTCTCCCCGGATCTCCCGACGGCGTCTCCAGGTCATTTTGGGTTACCCCGACGAACACTCTTACGAGGGCCCGAATGGTATGCGGTTCCGCTGCCGGGTTCCGGAATAGAAACCGGATTCCCTTTCGCCCGATGGGTGTGTGTTTTGTGTTTGTACATTTGCTCTTAGGACACCTCATCTACATAGGATTTCTCTTAGGGCTTAGGATCGACTGACTCGTGTGCAACGGCTGTTCACACGAAACCCTTCTCCACGTCAGTCCTCCAGGGCCTCGCTGGAGTATTTGCTACTACCACCAAGATCTGCACCGACGGCGGCTCCAGGCAGGCTCACGCCCAGACCCTTCTGCGCACACCGCCGCGACCCTCCTACTCGTCAGAGCTTCATGGAGGACGTTTACGCAGCAGCGCAAACGTCCAACCCCACTTGCCGCTGACGGCGGAGTATAGGCGCGACGCTTCAGCGCCATCCATTTTCAGGGCTAGTTGCTTCGGCA
>NW_027489182.1:47500-50000 GCF_050948215.1 Halictus rubicundus | reverse complement strand
TTCACTGTAGTCTCTTGAGACTCTTATACCTTTCGTATACGCATCATTTCAGACGACGTCGGGAGCGCGTAAAATGTTCGAGAGTGAAACGCTTCTTCCGCAATGCGAATCGTTCCAGAGAGAGAGGAGAGAGAGATTTCGATCGTCGGAGCGGTGTTCACGGGCGGTCGTATTGAAAATACGACTCACGACGCCGCAAAACACTCACGCAAGTCCGAATGTGATACCCATTCCTATTTCCTTCTTCTCACGAAGACCGTTAGACGCAATGTAAAATTTGCAATTTTCACAGAACCGCGTCAAACGCCGACGAAACGTCCATCGTTCGCTCGTACGTAGCATCTTTGCAACCCGACTCAGAAACGCTCTTTGCGCCCTCCACAAAATTCGACATGGAGAGGTAAGCGACGGCGGGGACTTACAAGAGCAACGCAAGCAGTATTTGGTTACGTAAACGACCCTCAGCCAGGCGTGGTCCAGGAATTGTATCCGTGGACCGCAATGTGCGTTCGAAATGTCGATGTTCATGTGTCCTGCAGTTCACACGTTGACGCGCAATTAGCTGCGTTCTTCATCGACCCACGAGCCAAGTGATCCACCGTTCAGGGTAATCGTATAATTTGATTTATAATCAATATATAATTATGTCTCTTGTTCTGCGGTTCATAAGAACGCCGATACCTGAAAGCTCCAACCAGCGCGCGAAGGAGATTCAGGCGTCGTTTTTAAGGACGACACACGATCGTCCGTAGAAACGGAAACCGTCGCGAGTACGCGATTGCAATGCGCACACGTATCCGACGGCCGGGCGGAAAATACATTGAAAAACCTTTAAAGTGGAAAACACAGGAGGAGAATTCAGAAAACGACGGGGATCATAGACAACCCGATACTGGATCCCGACACTTCTCCTCCTCCTCTCTCTTATTGGAGAATGAACTCGATAACTAACGGACTTCACAGCCGGCTCTGGCCGTGCGCGATCGTTCGTCCCAAGCTCTTGTGCACTGTATTATCGCCACACAGAGAGTAGAGTGTCAGAATCGCACACAGCTTTACGCGAGCTACGCAGCCGGTCCTCTCGAAACACATTTCCAATTGTGCACGGAGAACGATTATTCGATACTAGCGGACTTCACAGCCGGCTCTGGCCGTGCGCGATCGTTCGTCCCAAGCTCTTGTGCACTGTATTATCGCCACACAGAGAGTAGAGTGTCAGAATCGCACACAGCTTTACGCGAGCTACGCAGCCGGTCCTCTCGAAACACATTTCCAATTGTGCACGGAGAAAGATTATTCGATACTAGCGGACTTCACAGCCGGCTCTGGCCGTGCGCGATCGTTCGTCCCAAGCTCTTGTGCACTGTATTATCGCCACACAGAGAGTAGAGTGTCAGAATCGCACACAGCTTTACGCGAGCTACGCAGCCGGTCCTCTCGAATATACGTGTTCGTCAACGAACACGCATGCGGCGACGTTTTGTGCTCTATGTCATACGCGAACTCGATAAATAGAGCGGGACTCACAGCCGGCTCTGGCAGCGGTCATTCGTCCCACGCTCGTGTGTGCGCTATCGCCACACAGAGTAGGGTGTCAGACTCACGCAGCTTTAAAAGCGAGCTTCACAGCCGGTCCTTCTCTCATCCTATTCCTCGACGTTCGTGACAGAACACAACGCGTTCACCGCAAGTTTTCCACAGGTACCCTGTTGTTGTCCTCTCTTTCTCTAGAGGAGAGACAACACCACCGTTTCCAATGGACGTATCTCGGACACCACAGGCGAAGACCGAGGAAGCGCGATATGTGGATTCGAATCGACGCTTACATCCCTGTTCTTGCGACCGTAATTGTCCATATAATTGTCGGAGAGCCTACACACAGGCAGACCAATGGCGTATATTATAGTATACACGTCTCTTTGACACGAGGTATTTTTATCAAAGAGAACACGATCCATCAGGTGGCGGGTGAAAAACATCGATTCGTAACGACGGGTATTTCTATATTCGTGGTTAAGCTATAACATTCAGCGTCCGACGGGAAACCGCACCCTATTGATCGTTCGAGTTTGCAATGTGAACGTCGGTGACGATTCCCGAAGACCCGAAGTACAGCTCTTCGCACTCACTCCCCAATACAAGTAAACGATGCGATGCTCCACCTTCACGCAAGCACCCTCTGTTTCATTCTCATTGAGATCTTTCGTCCCATTGTCGAAAGAGTGCATATATTATATATTGCCGTGTTTGTGCACAAATGGTCTGGCGGGCTCTCTGCGCCTTAATTTTGGACGGGAGAATCGTACGCTTTGAGTAACTATGTACTCCATGCGTAACTATGACCTCCACACGTAAGCCGTTGCATGGGGAGTAGTTCGTCGCTATACACATCCCCTACTCCCCTTTTTCTTTATTTTCTCATCATACGATGATTACACAGGAGAGTGAATTCCTTTTATTATAACCTTGTACTCTCCTGTTGGTCTTTTCTGTGTGCTTT
>NW_027489182.1:40000-45000 GCF_050948215.1 Halictus rubicundus | reverse complement strand
CTCTATTATTTAACGAATTTTTCTCTTTATTCTGTCTTTAAAAGACAGAATTTTTTTTCTCTTTAACTCTATTTTCTCTTTTTCATACCTTAGTCGCTCGGACATAAGAGTTGATGCTCAGTTAGTACGAGTAAACACAAAAGTGAATACAAGTCACCAACCTCCACTAAGGGAAGGCTCGCCACATAAGGGCCATTCGGTCTAGGACACCGACCCGTGGCAATGCTGTGTAGAGAATAATTCGATACGAAGCACGGTACGAAACAGTCAAGACCGAAGTCTCGAGGCGCCCATGACTGCTTCTCGACCGAGATCGTAGAATAGCCACAGACGCGCGCTGCACCGACCGACTCGACCGAACCGTCGACTCTCTTATAGATACCGAACGGCCGGCCGGGACGCCGGCGCCGCGCGGTCAATAGCACGCGCGCTTATGGCCGCAAACCGCCGCGGCAACAGACCTCCCGGCGGGGCTGTTGGAACTTAGAGCGAAAAAAGTATAAAAATTTTTTTCACAAAATATAATAAATTTTAACATTTCTATATTATTTTACACAAAATAACCAACTTTTCATAATTCACCGAACTTTGAAAATTTTTCTAAGTCCCACAAATAAGAGGAAAATTTTTAAGTATCGGTCCTAGACGATTTTCGACGTGATATCACTGTAATATAGACGATTTCTAGCAATATATATCATAACACCAAACTCGCTACAATTATTATTTATCGAGTTATTAGCAAATAATGGACGGATGTGCTACTCCGTCGACAAAACTCTGGAAATTTTTCTAAGTCCCACCGCCAAGAGGAAACTTTTTCCCTATCGGTCCTAGACGATTTTCGACGTGATATCACTGTAATATAGACGGTTTCTAACAATATATATCATAACACCAAACTCGCTACAATTATTATTTATCGAGTTATTAGCAAATAATGGACGGATGTGCTACTCCGTCGACAAAACTCTGGAAATTTTTCTAAGTCCCACCGCTAAGAGGAAACTTTTTCCGTATCGGTCCTAGACGATTTTCGACGTGATATCACTGTAATATAGACGGTTTCTAACAATATATATCATAACACCAAACTCGCTACAATTATTATTTATCGAGTTATTAGCAACTAATGGACGGATGTGCTACTCCGTCGACAAAACTCTGGAAATTTTTCTAAGTCCCACCGCCAAGAGGAAACTTTTTCCCTATCGGTCCTAGACGATTTTCGACGTGATATCACTGTAATATAGACGGTTTCTAACAATATATATCATAACACCAAACTCGCTACAATTATTATTTATCGAGTTATTAGCAAATAATGGACGGATGTGCTACTCCGTCGGACGTTCGACGAAAATTTTTCTAAGTCCCACCGCCAAGAGGAAACTTTTTCCGTATCGGTCCTAGACGATTTTCGACGTGATATCACTGTAATATAGACGGTTTCTAACAATATAAATCATAACACCAAACTCGCTACAATTATTATTTATCGAGTTATTAGCAAATAATGGACGGATGTGCTACTCCGTCGGACGTTCGACGAAAATTTTTCTAAGTCCCACCGCCAAGAGGAAACTTTTTCCCTATCGGTCCTAGACGATTTTCGACGTGATATCACTGTAATATAGACGGTTTCTAACAATATATATCATAACACCAAACTCGCTACAATTATTATTTATCGAGTTATTAGCAAATAATGGACGGATGTGCTACTCCGTCGACAAAACTCTGGAAATTTTTCTAAGTCCCACCGCCAAGAGGAAACTTTTTCCCTATCGGTCCTAGACGATTTTCGACGTGATATCACTGTAATATAGACGGTTTCTAACAATATATATCATAACACCAAACTCGCTACAATTATTATTTATCGAGTTATTAGCAAATAATGGACGGATGTGCTACTCCGTCGACAAAACTCTGGAAATTTTTCTAAGTCCCACCGCCAAGAGGAAACTTTTTCCGTATCGGTCCTAGACGATTTTCGACGTGATATCACTGTAATATAGACGGTTTCTAACAATATATATCATAACACCAAACTCGCTACAATTATTATTTATCGAGTTATTAGCAAATAATGGACGGATGTGCTACTCCGTCGACAAAACTCTGGAAATTTTTCTAAGTCCCACCGCCAAGAGGAAACTTTTTCCCTATCGGTCCTAGACGATTTTCGACGTGATATCACTGTAATATAGACGGTTTCTAACAATATATATCATAACACCAAACTCGCTACAATTATTATTTATCGAGTTATTAGCAAATAATGGACGGATGTGCTACTCCGTCGACAAAACTCTGGAAATTTTTCTAAGTCCCACCGCTAAGAGGAAACTTTTTCCGTATCGGTCCTAGACGATTTTCGACGTGATATCACTGTAATATAGACGGTTTCTAACAATATATATCATAACACCAAACTCGCTACAATTATTATTTATCGAGTTATTAGCAAATAATGGACGGATGTGCTACTCCGTCGACAAAACTCTGGAAATTTTTCTAAGTCCCACCGCCAAGAGGAAACTTTTTCCCTATCGGTCCTAGACGATTTTCGACGTGATATCACTGTAATATAGACGGTTTCTAACAATATATATCATAACACCAAACTCGCTACAATTATTATTTATCGAGTTATTAGCAAATAATGGACGGATGTGCTACTCCGTCGACAAAACTCTGGAAATTTTTCTAAGTCCCACCGCCAAGAGGAAACTTTTTCCCTATCGGTCCTAGACGATTTTCGACGTGATATCACTGTAATATAGACGGTTTCTAACAATATATATCATAACACCAAACTCGCTACAATTATTATTTATCGAGTTATTAGCAAATAATGGACGGATGTGCTACTCCGTCGACAAAACTCTGGAAATTTTTCTAAGTCCCACCGCTAAGAGGAAACTTTTTCCGTATCGGTCCTAGACGATTTTCGACGTGATATCACTGTAATATAGACGGTTTCTAACAATATATATCATAACACCAAACTCGCTACAATTATTATTTATCGAGTTATTAGCAAATAATGGACGGATGTGCTACTCCGTCGACAAAACTCTGGAAATTTTTCTAAGTCCCACCGCCAAGAGGAAACTTTTTCCCTATCGGTCCTAGACGATTTTCGACGTGATATCACTGTAATATAGACGGTTTCTAACAATATATATCATAACACCAAACTCGCTACAATTATTATTTATCGAGTTATTAGCAAATAATGGACGGATGTGCTACTCCGTCGACAAAACTCTGGAAATTTTTCTAAGTCCCACCGCTAAGAGGAAACTTTTTCCGTATCGGTCCTAGACGATTTTCGACGTGATATCACTGTAATATAGACGGTTTCTAACAATATATATCATAACACCAAACTCGCTACAATTATTATTTATCGAGTTATTAGCAAATAATGGACGGATGTGCTACTCCGTCGGACGTTCGACGAAAATTTTTCTAAGTCCCACCGCCAAGAGGAAACTTTTTCCGTATCGGTCCTAGACGATTTTCGACGTGATATCACTGTAATATAGACGGTTTCTAACAATATATATCATAACACCAAACTCGCTACAATTATTATTTATCGAGTTATTAGCAAATAATGGACGGATGTGCTACTCCGTCGGACGTTCGACGAAAATTTTTCTAAGTCCCACCGCCAAGAGGAAACTTTTTCCCTATCGGTCCTAGACGATTTTCGACGTGATATCACTGTAATATAGACGGTTTCTAACAATATATATCATAACACCAAACTCGCTACAATTATTATTTATCGAGTTATTAGCAAATAATGGACGGATGTGCTACTCCGTCGACAAAACTCTGGAAATTTTTCTAAGTCCCACCGCCAAGAGGAAACTTTTTCCCTATCGGTCCTAGACGATTTTCGACGTGATATCACTGTAATATAGACGGTTTCTAACAATATATATCATAACACCAAACTCGCTACAATTATTATTTATCGAGTTATTAGCAAATAATGGACGGATGTGCTACTCCGTCGACAAAACTCTGGAAATTTTTCTAAGTCCCACCGCCAAGAGGAAACTTTTTCCGTATCGGTCCTAGACGATTTTCGACGTGATATCACTGTAATATAGACGGTTTCTAACAATATATATCATAACACCAAACTCGCTACAATTATTATTTATCGAGTTATTAGCAAATAATGGACGGATGTGCTACTCCGTCGGACGTTCGACGAAAATTTTTCTAAGTCCCACCGCCAAGAGGAAACTTTTTCCCTATCGGTCCTAGACGATTTTCGACGTGATATCACTGTAATATAGACGGTTTCTAACAATATATATCATAACACCAAACTCGCTACAATTATTATTTATCGAGTTATTAGCAAATAATGGACTTGAGTAGGGTGACACCCGGCCGTACTACATTCTGTTCTACAAATTGCACGGGTAAACGGCGGTTGGAAATGATGCTCCGTATTGTTAGTTAGTGTATCCCCGAAGGTCTATGCGTACCGCAGCGTTGGATTGACGAGATTCCTTCTGTCTCTATCTTTTTTTTTCTCTACGATAGCATGTATCGCGATGACAAACGACTAGGAAGCGTGTTTACCGAGTTATTAGCGATCCGAGTGACACCCGGCCGTACTACATTCTGTTCTACAAATTGCACGGGTAAACGGCGGTTGGAAATGATGCTCCGTATTGTTAGTTAGTGTATCCCCGAAGGTCTATGCGTACCGCAGCGTTGGATTGACGAGATTCCTTCTGTCCCTATCTTTTTTTTTCTCTACGATAGCATGTATCGCGATGACAAACGACTAGGAAGCGTGTTTACCGAGTTATTAGCGATCCGAGTGACACCCGATCGTACTACATTCTGTTCTACCAGGTTCACGGGTACCAGCGGCGTAGTGTTTTGAAAAAAAAAAATAAAAAAAATAATAAAAGGATCAGTATACTTCAAAGTACCAGCGGCGTATTGTTTTGAAATTC
>NW_027489182.1:30000-32500 GCF_050948215.1 Halictus rubicundus | reverse complement strand
AAAAAAAAAAAAACAAAACCATATATCTTATGCGCCACACCAAAGTGTCTTTTCTCTATATAATGTATATATAGAGATTTCTTCATTTTGTTCGTCGATCGGAAACTCTCGCTAGACGATCGGCCGGTTAACTTTAACGTCCGTCGAAAAGAACTTCCGGGGACTGGACGACCGACAGATCGCGCGGTCTCGCGATCGACAATGAAGAAAAAAAGACATGGGGCGACCGACAAAGGTTTGTTTTCACCTTCACCTTCTCGTGCTCTGCGTGACAACACGTTGTGGTGACAACGATGTTCGAAAGCCACTCCATAGAGGAGTATATATATTTTCAACACCCGGTGGGGTTTCTCTACTACACTAGACACACGGGGGTACAGAAACGCTGCACGACGCGATATCATCGATCAAACCAAAGAGACACGAGATCTCGGTCGTCATTCAATTCAACGAACGTGGCGATGGAATCCGCAACGGATTAGCGAGGACACGCGACGACGGGGAAATTATTCGACCCGATACAAGTACGCGTGCGCATCCCGCACAATGCCAAATGTTGCTATGTCCATCAGTCATCAAAGCGTTCGTAGAACGAGAGACCACTGTCTCGCGAACTCTAAGAATATGTTTGTCGAAGTCGCTGGCAACGACGACCCTCCGCCGCAATTATGTGTAGAGAGACACATCCACGCACAGACGTATTTTATTTTATATATCATCTCCCTGGGGCTTACGTTGCACGCCACAGTTGCGCACACAGATTTTACACGGGTGTCCGGTATCTCTTTCTTTATTTGTGTCCATTCACTGTAGTCTCTTGAGACTCTTATACCTTTCGTATACGCATCATTTCAGACGACGTCGGGAGCGCGTAAAATGTTCGAGAGTGAAACGCTTCTTCCGCAATGCGAATCGTTCCAGAGAGAGAGGAGAGAGAGATTTCGATCGTCGGAGCGGTGTTCACGGGCGGTCGTATTGAAAATACGACTCACGACGCCGCAAAACACTCACGCAAGTCCGAATGTGATACCCATTCCTATTTCCTTCTTCTCACGAAGACCGTTAGACGCAATGTAAAATTTGCAATTTTCACAGAACCGCGTCAAACGCCGACGAAACGTCCATCGTTCGCTCGTACGTAGCATCTTTGCAACCCGACTCAGAAACGCTCTTTGCGCCCTCCACAAAATTCGACATGGAGAGGTAAGCGACGGCGGGGACTTACAAGAGCAACGCAAGCAGTATTTGGTTACGTAAACGACCCTCAGCCAGGCGTGGTCCAGGAATTGTATCCGTGGACCGCAATGTGCGTTCGAAATGTCGATGTTCATGTGTCCTGCAGTTCACACGTTGACGCGCAATTAGCTGCGTTCTTCATCGACCCACGAGCCAAGTGATCCACCGTTCAGGGTAATCGTATAATTTGATTTATAATCAATATATAATTATGTCTCTTGTTCTGCGGTTCATAAGAACGCCGATACCTGAAAGCTCCAACCAGCGCGCGAAGGAGATTCAGGCGTCGTTTTTAAGGACGACACACGATCGTCCGTAGAAACGGAAACCGTCGCGAGTACGCGATTGCAATGCGCACACGTATCCGACGGCCGGGCGGAAAATACATTGAAAAACCTTTAAAGTGGAAAACACAGGAGGAGAATTCAGAAAACGACGGGGATCATAGACAACCCGATACTGGATCCCGACACTTCTCCTCCTCCTCTCTCTTATTGGAGAATGAACTCGATAACTAACGGACTTCACAGCCGGCTCTGGCCGTGCGCGATCGTTCGTCCCAAGCTCTTGTGCACTGTATTATCGCCACACAGAGAGTAGAGTGTCAGAATCGCACACAGCTTTACGCGAGCTACGCAGCCGGTCCTCTCGAAACACATTTCCAATTGTGCACGGAGAACGATTATTCGATACTAGCGGACTTCACAGCCGGCTCTGGCCGTGCGCGATCGTTCGTCCCAAGCTCTTGTGCACTGTATTATCGCCACACAGAGAGTAGAGTGTCAGAATCGCACACAGCTTTACGCGAGCTACGCAGCCGGTCCTCTCGAAACACATTTCCAATTGTGCACGGAGAAAGATTATTCGATACTAGCGGACTTCACAGCCGGCTCTGGCCGTGCGCGATCGTTCGTCCCAAGCTCTTGTGCACTGTATTATCGCCACACAGAGAGTAGAGTGTCAGAATCGCACACAGCTTTACGCGAGCTACGCAGCCGGTCCTCTCGAATATACGTGTTCGTCAACGAACACGCATGCGGCGACGTTTTGTGCTCTATGTCATACGCGAACTCGATAAATAGAGCGGGACTCACAGCCGGCTCTGGCAGCGGTCATTCGTCCCACGCTCGTGTGTGCGCTATCGCCACACAGAGTAGGGTGTCAGACTCACGCAGCTTTAAAAGCGAGCTTCACAGCCGGTCCTTCTCTCATCCTATTCCTCGACGTTCGTGACAGAACACAACGCGTTCACCGCAAGTTTTCC
>NW_027489182.1:17500-27500 GCF_050948215.1 Halictus rubicundus | reverse complement strand
AGTTATTCAGAGTCACCAAAGCAAACGATGAACGAACGTAGACGCCCGACACCGATTGGTTTTGATCTAATAAAAGCGTTCCTACCATCTCTGGTCGGAACTCTGTTTTGCATGTATTAGCTCTAGAATTACCACAGTTATCCAAGTAAATGTGGGTACGATCTAAGAAACCATAACTGATTTAATGAGCCATTCGCGGTTTCACCTTAATGCGGCATGTACTGAGACATGCATGGCTTAATCTTTGAGACAAGCATATGACTACTGGCAGGATCAACCAGGGAGCTTCGACAATTTTTCGAATGTCTTCGCCGCCAGCTCTCTTCGAGACAGGTCGACGACACTTTTTCTTCCAATCATATATATATTTTATACTCGTGCAAATTCTCAGAGAACCTTTTGCACGAGATACATATATCTTCTCTTCTCTATAAATATTCAACCTCGAACAAATTCCTTTTCAAATATACCTCCTCCTCCTCTGCGTTCTCGGTTTCTCAATTTTATACGTATATCTTGAACAAGACTTTCTTATAAATATCTTATCTTGTTCAGATATTTTACTTGTTTCAACTTTCTTATAAATATCTTATTGAAACAAGTTTCATACATTCGTTTCATATAATAACATGGTTTGCCTAATCGTGGAGGCGCGTATAGTTCCAAACATGGATCGCGGAAGCACGTAACCACTGCGCTGGACAAAATCGACACAAGTGCCGAGGAAGCGCGGACAGGACGCATGCTGGACTGCGAGAAACCGTGTTCTTCTGCTCGCGCTGGGCATAAACGAAATAGGACACCTCTATTATTTAACGAATTTTTCTCTTTATTCTGTCTTTAAAAGACAGAATTTTTTTTCTCTTTAACTCTATTTTCTCTTTTTCATACCTTAGTCGCTCGGACATAAGAGTTGATGCTCAGTTAGTACGAGTAAACACAAAAGTGAATACAAGTCACCAACCTCCACTAAGGGAAGGCTCGCCACATAAGGGCCATTCGGTCTAGGACACCGACCCGTGGCAATGCTGTGTAGAGAATAATTCGATACGAAGCACGGTACGAAACAGTCAAGACCGAAGTCTCGAGGCGCCCATGACTGCTTCTCGACCGAGATCGTAGAATAGCCACAGACGCGCGCTGCACCGACCGACTCGACCGAACCGTCGACTCTCTTATAGATACCGAACGGCCGGCCGGGACGCCGGCGCCGCGCGGTCAATAGCACGCGCGCTTATGGCCGCAAACCGCCGCGGCAACAGACCTCCCGGCGGGGCTGTTGGAACTTAGAGCGAAAAAAGTATAAAAATTTTTTTCACAAAATATAATAAATTTTAACATTTCTATATTATTTTACACAAAATAACCAACTTTTCATAATTCACCGAACTTTGAAAATTTTTCTAAGTCCCACAAATAAGAGGAAAATTTTTAAGTATCGGTCCTAGACGATTTTCGACGTGATATCACTGTAATATAGACGATTTCTAGCAATATATATCATAACACCAAACTCGCTACAATTATTATTTATCGAGTTATTAGCAAATAATGGACGGATGTGCTACTCCGTCGACAAAACTCTGGAAATTTTTCTAAGTCCCACCGCCAAGAGGAAACTTTTTCCCTATCGGTCCTAGACGATTTTCGACGTGATATCACTGTAATATAGACGGTTTCTAACAATATATATCATAACACCAAACTCGCTACAATTATTATTTATCGAGTTATTAGCAAATAATGGACGGATGTGCTACTCCGTCGACAAAACTCTGGAAATTTTTCTAAGTCCCACCGCTAAGAGGAAACTTTTTCCGTATCGGTCCTAGACGATTTTCGACGTGATATCACTGTAATATAGACGGTTTCTAACAATATATATCATAACACCAAACTCGCTACAATTATTATTTATCGAGTTATTAGCAACTAATGGACGGATGTGCTACTCCGTCGACAAAACTCTGGAAATTTTTCTAAGTCCCACCGCCAAGAGGAAACTTTTTCCCTATCGGTCCTAGACGATTTTCGACGTGATATCACTGTAATATAGACGGTTTCTAACAATATATATCATAACACCAAACTCGCTACAATTATTATTTATCGAGTTATTAGCAAATAATGGACGGATGTGCTACTCCGTCGGACGTTCGACGAAAATTTTTCTAAGTCCCACCGCCAAGAGGAAACTTTTTCCGTATCGGTCCTAGACGATTTTCGACGTGATATCACTGTAATATAGACGGTTTCTAACAATATAAATCATAACACCAAACTCGCTACAATTATTATTTATCGAGTTATTAGCAAATAATGGACGGATGTGCTACTCCGTCGGACGTTCGACGAAAATTTTTCTAAGTCCCACCGCCAAGAGGAAACTTTTTCCCTATCGGTCCTAGACGATTTTCGACGTGATATCACTGTAATATAGACGGTTTCTAACAATATATATCATAACACCAAACTCGCTACAATTATTATTTATCGAGTTATTAGCAAATAATGGACGGATGTGCTACTCCGTCGACAAAACTCTGGAAATTTTTCTAAGTCCCACCGCCAAGAGGAAACTTTTTCCCTATCGGTCCTAGACGATTTTCGACGTGATATCACTGTAATATAGACGGTTTCTAACAATATATATCATAACACCAAACTCGCTACAATTATTATTTATCGAGTTATTAGCAAATAATGGACGGATGTGCTACTCCGTCGACAAAACTCTGGAAATTTTTCTAAGTCCCACCGCCAAGAGGAAACTTTTTCCGTATCGGTCCTAGACGATTTTCGACGTGATATCACTGTAATATAGACGGTTTCTAACAATATATATCATAACACCAAACTCGCTACAATTATTATTTATCGAGTTATTAGCAAATAATGGACGGATGTGCTACTCCGTCGACAAAACTCTGGAAATTTTTCTAAGTCCCACCGCCAAGAGGAAACTTTTTCCCTATCGGTCCTAGACGATTTTCGACGTGATATCACTGTAATATAGACGGTTTCTAACAATATATATCATAACACCAAACTCGCTACAATTATTATTTATCGAGTTATTAGCAAATAATGGACGGATGTGCTACTCCGTCGACAAAACTCTGGAAATTTTTCTAAGTCCCACCGCTAAGAGGAAACTTTTTCCGTATCGGTCCTAGACGATTTTCGACGTGATATCACTGTAATATAGACGGTTTCTAACAATATATATCATAACACCAAACTCGCTACAATTATTATTTATCGAGTTATTAGCAAATAATGGACGGATGTGCTACTCCGTCGACAAAACTCTGGAAATTTTTCTAAGTCCCACCGCCAAGAGGAAACTTTTTCCCTATCGGTCCTAGACGATTTTCGACGTGATATCACTGTAATATAGACGGTTTCTAACAATATATATCATAACACCAAACTCGCTACAATTATTATTTATCGAGTTATTAGCAAATAATGGACGGATGTGCTACTCCGTCGACAAAACTCTGGAAATTTTTCTAAGTCCCACCGCCAAGAGGAAACTTTTTCCCTATCGGTCCTAGACGATTTTCGACGTGATATCACTGTAATATAGACGGTTTCTAACAATATATATCATAACACCAAACTCGCTACAATTATTATTTATCGAGTTATTAGCAAATAATGGACGGATGTGCTACTCCGTCGACAAAACTCTGGAAATTTTTCTAAGTCCCACCGCTAAGAGGAAACTTTTTCCGTATCGGTCCTAGACGATTTTCGACGTGATATCACTGTAATATAGACGGTTTCTAACAATATATATCATAACACCAAACTCGCTACAATTATTATTTATCGAGTTATTAGCAAATAATGGACGGATGTGCTACTCCGTCGACAAAACTCTGGAAATTTTTCTAAGTCCCACCGCCAAGAGGAAACTTTTTCCCTATCGGTCCTAGACGATTTTCGACGTGATATCACTGTAATATAGACGGTTTCTAACAATATATATCATAACACCAAACTCGCTACAATTATTATTTATCGAGTTATTAGCAAATAATGGACGGATGTGCTACTCCGTCGACAAAACTCTGGAAATTTTTCTAAGTCCCACCGCTAAGAGGAAACTTTTTCCGTATCGGTCCTAGACGATTTTCGACGTGATATCACTGTAATATAGACGGTTTCTAACAATATATATCATAACACCAAACTCGCTACAATTATTATTTATCGAGTTATTAGCAAATAATGGACGGATGTGCTACTCCGTCGGACGTTCGACGAAAATTTTTCTAAGTCCCACCGCCAAGAGGAAACTTTTTCCGTATCGGTCCTAGACGATTTTCGACGTGATATCACTGTAATATAGACGGTTTCTAACAATATATATCATAACACCAAACTCGCTACAATTATTATTTATCGAGTTATTAGCAAATAATGGACGGATGTGCTACTCCGTCGGACGTTCGACGAAAATTTTTCTAAGTCCCACCGCCAAGAGGAAACTTTTTCCCTATCGGTCCTAGACGATTTTCGACGTGATATCACTGTAATATAGACGGTTTCTAACAATATATATCATAACACCAAACTCGCTACAATTATTATTTATCGAGTTATTAGCAAATAATGGACGGATGTGCTACTCCGTCGACAAAACTCTGGAAATTTTTCTAAGTCCCACCGCCAAGAGGAAACTTTTTCCCTATCGGTCCTAGACGATTTTCGACGTGATATCACTGTAATATAGACGGTTTCTAACAATATATATCATAACACCAAACTCGCTACAATTATTATTTATCGAGTTATTAGCAAATAATGGACGGATGTGCTACTCCGTCGACAAAACTCTGGAAATTTTTCTAAGTCCCACCGCCAAGAGGAAACTTTTTCCGTATCGGTCCTAGACGATTTTCGACGTGATATCACTGTAATATAGACGGTTTCTAACAATATATATCATAACACCAAACTCGCTACAATTATTATTTATCGAGTTATTAGCAAATAATGGACGGATGTGCTACTCCGTCGACAAAACTCTGGAAATTTTTCTAAGTCCCACCGCCAAGAGGAAACTTTTTCCCTATCGGTCCTAGACGATTTTCGACGTGATATCACTGTAATATAGACGGTTTCTAACAATATATATCATAACACCAAACTCGCTACAATTATTATTTATCGAGTTATTAGCAAATAATGGACGGATGTGCTACTCCGTCGACAAAACTCTGGAAATTTTTCTAAGTCCCACCGCTAAGAGGAAACTTTTTCCGTATCGGTCCTAGACGATTTTCGACGTGATATCACTGTAATATAGACGGTTTCTAACAATATATATCATAACACCAAACTCGCTACAATTATTATTTATCGAGTTATTAGCAAATAATGGACGGATGTGCTACTCCGTCGACAAAACTCTGGAAATTTTTCTAAGTCCCACCGCCAAGAGGAAACTTTTTCCCTATCGGTCCTAGACGATTTTCGACGTGATATCACTGTAATATAGACGGTTTCTAACAATATATATCATAACACCAAACTCGCTACAATTATTATTTATCGAGTTATTAGCAAATAATGGACGGATGTGCTACTCCGTCGGACGTTCGACGAAAATTTTTCTAAGTCCCACCGCCAAGAGGAAACTTTTTCCCTATCGGTCCTAGACGATTTTCGACGTGATATCACTGTAATATAGACGGTTTCTAACAATATATATCATAACACCAAACTCGCTACAATTATTATTTATCGAGTTATTAGCAAATAATGGACGGATGTGCTACTCCGTCGGACGTTCGACGAAAATTTTTCTAAGTCCCACCGCCAAGAGGAAACTTTTTCCGTATCGGTCCTAGACGATTTTCGACGTGATATCACTGTAATATAGACGGTTTCTAACAATATATATCATAACACCAAACTCGCTACAATTATTATTTATCGAGTTATTAGCAAATAATGGACGGATGTGCTACTCCGTCGGACGTTCGACGAAAATTTTTCTAAGTCCCACCGCTAAGAGGAAACTTTTTCCGTATCGGTCCTAGACGATTTTCGACGTGATATCACTGTAATATAGACGGTTTCTAACAATATGTATCATAACACCAAACTCGCTACAATTATTATTTATCGAGTTATTAGCAAATAATGGACGGATGTGCTACTCCGTCGACAAAACTCTGGAAATTTTTCTAAGTCCCACCGCTAAGAGGAAACTTTTTCCGTATCGGTCCTAGACGATTTTCGACGTGATATCACTGTAATATAGACGGTTTCTAACAATATATATCATAACACCAAACTCGCTACAATTATTATTTATCGAGTTATTAGCAAATAATGGACGGATGTGCTACTCCGTCGGACGTTCGACGAAAATTTTTCTAAGTCCCACCGCTAAGAGGAAACTTTTTCCGTATCGGTCCTAGACGATTTTCGACGTGATATCACTGTAATATAGACGGTTTCTAACAATATGTATCATAACACCAAACTCGCTACAATTATTATTTATCGAGTTATTAGCAAATAATGGACGGATGTGCTACTCCGTCGACAAAACTCTGGAAATTTTTCTAAGTCCCACCGCCAAGAGGAAACTTTTTCCCTATCGGTCCTAGACGATTTTCGACGTGATATCACTGTAATATAGACGGTTTCTAACAATATATATCATAACACCAAACTCGCTACAATTATTATTTATCGAGTTATTAGCAAATAATGGACGGATGTGCTACTCCGTCGACAAAACTCTGGAAATTTTTCTAAGTCCCACCGCCAAGAGGAAACTTTTTCCGTATCGGTCCTAGACGATTTTCGACGTGATATCACTGTAATATAGACGGTTTCTAACAATATATATCATAACACCAAACTCGCTACAATTATTATTTATCGAGTTATTAGCAAATAATGGACGGATGTGCTACTCCGTCGACAAAACTCTGGAAATTTTTCTAAGTCCCACCGCCAAGAGGAAACTTTTTCCCTATCGGTCCTAGACGATTTTCGACGTGATATCACTGTAATATAGACGGTTTCTAACAATATATATCATAACACCAAACTCGCTACAATTATTATTTATCGAGTTATTAGCAAATAATGGACGGATGTGCTACTCCGTCGACAAAACTCTGGAAATTTTTCTAAGTCCCACCGCTAAGAGGAAACTTTTTCCGTATCGGTCCTAGACGATTTTCGACGTGATATCACTGTAATATAGACGGTTTCTAACAATATATATCATAACACCAAACTCGCTACAATTATTATTTATCGAGTTATTAGCAAATAATGGACGGATGTGCTACTCCGTCGACAAAACTCTGGAAATTTTTCTAAGTCCCACCGCCAAGAGGAAACTTTTTCCCTATCGGTCCTAGACGATTTTCGACGTGATATCACTGTAATATAGACGGTTTCTAACAATATATATCATAACACCAAACTCGCTACAATTATTATTTATCGAGTTATTAGCAAATAATGGACGGATGTGCTACTCCGTCGGACGTTCGACGAAAATTTTTCTAAGTCCCACCGCCAAGAGGAAACTTTTTCCCTATCGGTCCTAGACGATTTTCGACGTGATATCACTGTAATATAGACGGTTTCTAACAATATATATCATAACACCAAACTCGCTACAATTATTATTTATCGAGTTATTAGCAAATAATGGACGGATGTGCTACTCCGTCGGACGTTCGACGAAAATTTTTCTAAGTCCCACCGCCAAGAGGAAACTTTTTCCGTATCGGTCCTAGACGATTTTCGACGTGATATCACTGTAATATAGACGGTTTCTAACAATATATATCATAACACCAAACTCGCTACAATTATTATTTATCGAGTTATTAGCAAATAATGGACGGATGTGCTACTCCGTCGGACGTTCGACGAAAATTTTTCTAAGTCCCACCGCTAAGAGGAAACTTTTTCCGTATCGGTCCTAGACGATTTTCGACGTGATATCACTGTAATATAGACGGTTTCTAACAATATGTATCATAACACCAAACTCGCTACAATTATTATTTATCGAGTTATTAGCAAATAATGGACGGATGTGCTACTCCGTCGACAAAACTCTGGAAATTTTTCTAAGTCCCACCGCTAAGAGGAAACTTTTTCCGTATCGGTCCTAGACGATTTTCGACGTGATATCACTGTAATATAGACGGTTTCTAACAATATATATCATAACACCAAACTCGCTACAATTATTATTTATCGAGTTATTAGCAAATAATGGACGGATGTGCTACTCCGTCGACAAAACTCTGGAAATTTTTCTAAGTCCCACCGCCAAGAGGAAACTTTTTCCGTATCGGTCCTAGACGATTTTCGACGTGATATCACTGTAATATAGACGGTTTCTAACAATATATATCATAACACCAAACTCGCTACAATTATTATTTATCGAGTTATTAGCAAATAATGGACGGATGTGCTACTCCGTCGACAAAACTCTGGAAATTTTTCTAAGTCCCACCGCCAAGAGGAAACTTTTTCCCTATCGGTCCTAGACGATTTTCGACGTGATATCACTGTAATATAGACGGTTTCTAACAATATATATCATAACACCAAACTCGCTACAATTATTATTTATCGAGTTATTAGCAAATAATGGACGGATGTGCTACTCCGTCGACAAAACTCTGGAAATTTTTCTAAGTCCCACCGCTAAGAGGAAACTTTTTCCGTATCGGTCCTAGACGATTTTCGACGTGATATCACTGTAATATAGACGGTTTCTAACAATATATATCATAACACCAAACTCGCTACAATTATTATTTATCGAGTTATTAGCAAATAATGGACGGATGTGCTACTCCGTCGACAAAACTCTGGAAATTTTTCTAAGTCCCACCGCCAAGAGGAAACTTTTTCCCTATCGGTCCTAGACGATTTTCGACGTGATATCACTGTAATATAGACGGTTTCTAACAATATATATCATAACACCAAACTCGCTACAATTATTATTTATCGAGTTATTAGCAAATAATGGACGGATGTGCTACTCCGTCGGACGTTCGACGAAAATTTTTCTAAGTCCCACCGCCAAGAGGAAACTTTTTCCCTATCGGTCCTAGACGATTTTCGACGTGATATCACTGTAATATAGACGGTTTCTAACAATATATATCATAACACCAAACTCGCTACAATTATTATTTATCGAGTTATTAGCAAATAATGGACGGATGTGCTACTCCGTCGGACGTTCGACGAAAATTTTTCTAAGTCCCACCGCCAAGAGGAAACTTTTTCCGTATCGGTCCTAGACGATTTTCGACGTGATATCACTGTAATATAGACGGTTTCTAACAATATATATCATAACACCAAACTCGCTACAATTATTATTTATCGAGTTATTAGCAAATAATGGACGGATGTGCTACTCCGTCGGACGTTCGACGAAAATTTTTCTAAGTCCCACCGCTAAGAGGAAACTTTTTCCGTATCGGTCCTAGACGATTTTCGACGTGATATCACTGTAATATAGACGGTTTCTAACAATATGTATCATAACACCAAACTCGCTACAATTATTATTTATCGAGTTATTAGCAAATAATGGACGGATGTGCTACTCCGTCGACAAAACTCTGGAAATTTTTCTAAGTCCCACCGCTAAGAGGAAACTTTTTCCGTATCGGTCCTAGACGATTTTCGACGTGATATCACTGTAATATAGACGGTTTCTAACAATATATATCATAACACCAAACTCGCTACAATTATTATTTATCGAGTTATTAGCAAATAATGGACGGATGTGCTACTCCGTCGACAAAACTCTGGAAATTTTTCTAAGTCCCACCGCCAAGAGGAAACTTTTTCCCTATCGGTCCTAGACGATTTTCGACGTGATATCACTGTAATATAGACGGTTTCTAACAATATATATCATAACACCAAACTCGCTACAATTATTATTTATCGAGTTATTAGCAAATAA
>NW_027489182.1:10000-12500 GCF_050948215.1 Halictus rubicundus | reverse complement strand
ATACTTCTGCCACCCAGTTGGTGGTTGCTTGGTCCTTTTTGCCGGTTTTGAAGAGGAGTTTAAACTCCTCTTCTAGTTTTGCCTCTGGTTCAAGATCAAGGTTTTGATTCTTGATGGCCTTTTGGATAACCTCCTCGGATGTCTCCGAGGGGATTCCAAATATTATGATCTTTGGTCTCCTCTTGGGGAGGGGACCAATGTCCACTTTCTCTTTGAGTTTCTTATTTCCGAGGACTTGCTCAAGGTCCTCGGTTGTCTCGGTTTCTATAAGAATGCCGGAGTTCCCGAGTTTCCTCAGGTTCCGTATTCTTATTTTTTGTTCTGTCGGATTGATACAATCCGACAGTACCTTTTTGGTCTCGTCACTATTCTTTATCTTACTACCCTTTACAGGGTAGATTGCTGCAGCTGGCTTGGACATTGTAACAGGGGTCCTCTTGGCCAGCTGCTTAGTTGCCTTGTTTGCTCTTATTATGTCCGAGTAGAGCAACGGTTTCGGAGGTGGAACCTCCTGGCCGCGACTCTTCTCGGGCATGGAGTCTATCTTTGCAGATAGCTCGTTTAGTTTCTCTGTCATTTTGTTCATCTGGTCCTGCATGGAGCTCTGCTCCTTTTGCACGTCCAGTTTTCCTCGTAGAGCCGTGTTTTCTCTACGTAGTTCAGAACGGAAGTCCCTGGCTTCCGTCTGCATTACCTCATGTTCCCTGATTAGGGCGTTGAGGAGTTCTTCTCCTCTCTTTCGTTCGGGCTCCTTGAGTCCCCTGAGGAACCTTCTGAGGTTTTCCTCTGGGCTGAGTGGCAGTTCGTCGAACCGCTCCAGCTCAATTTTCACATCTTTTATTAGTTTCTTGTGTGACTCGCTGCACGAGTCACCTGATTGTTTATTCTTTCGCTTTCTATTTTTGGGAAATTCCCAGTTAAAGTCATCTTGACTCATGTCCCACTCTGTATCGTAGGGATCGTCCGTGTATTCGTCAGATATGTCATCCCAGACAGTAGCTGAGTTCCCGCCTGTCTGGGTTGTTTCTATTTCCACCTCCCAGCCCGTCTTCTTTTTTTCTCCTTCCTTTTCCTTCTTTCCTCCCTTCTTCTTCGTTTTGTTTTTGGTGTGTTTGTCAGAATCCATAATTGTTCCCACGATTAGGGACGAAAGACGGTCGCTCCCCGGGTGACGCCCTTTCCGGGGAGAAGGCTTTTACGCTCAAGATTTCGCCAGGTGTCTTGAGGTTGCGCTAATGGTCGATGGACCCACCGACCGCCCGTGTAAACACAGGACCTCTTTCGCCGCGTTCTCAGCTTAGAGGTTAAGGGTTTGTTCAAGGGGTTCGCCTCCCCGTTAGGCCGACCGGTTAAGGTAAGCCCCCCGTTTCTCCCGTTCTGCAACATACCACCGGATGTATCCGGTGGGTCGTCGCGGCAGAGGGGAGTCTTCCGGGTGAGAGCCGCGGTTATCGCGAACGATAACACACGCATGGGCTCCCTGAGAGCCGCGGTCATCGCAAAAGCGATGACTCCGCCAGAACTCTCTTAATGAGAGAGCCGCGGTTGTCGCAGAGCGACAACTCACGCAGAGCTCTCTGAGAGCCGCGGTCCCCGCCATGCGACAACTCCGCAAGAGCTCTCTTCCCAGAGCTGCGGTTGTCGCATGGCGAGAACTCTCGCAGGAACTCTCTTACCAGAGCCCCGTTAGTCACCCGAAGGTGTCCAGGTCCTACCACGTGAAGGAGGGGTTGGTGCGTCAGGGTTATACCATGATATAAGTCCCTGACGCTTATAAGACCCAGTAGATAGGGACAGAGGGAATCTCGTTAATCCATTCATGCGCGTCACTAATTAGATGACGAGGCATTTGGCTACCTTAAGAGAGTCATAGTTACTCCCGCCGTTTACCCGCGCTTTTTTGAATTTCTTCACGTTGACATTCAGAGCACTGGGCAGAAATCACATTGCGTCAACACCCGTGGGGGCCATCGCAATGCTTTGTTTTAATTAGACAGTCGGATTCCCCTAGTCCGTGCCAGTTCTGAGCTGAGCGTTGAATGGCGGCCGAAGAGGACGACCGTTCAAGACGGAAGCCTCGCAGCAAGGAAGATCCGCGGGAGGCCAAGGCACGGGACCGAGCTCGGATTCGCAATAATGTGTTCACCTCGCCCAGGCCCGGCACGTCAGCCAGACCCGCTTCCCGACCAAGCCCGACACGCCCCGCTCCTCAGAGCCAATCCTTATTCCGAAGTTACGGATCCAATTTGCCGACTTCCCTTACCTACATTAATCTATCGACTAGAGGCTCTTTACCTTGGAGACCTGCTGCGGATATGGGTACGAACCGGCGCGACACCTCCACGTGGCCCTCTCCTGGATTTTCAAGGTCCGAGGGGAAGATCCGGACACCGCCGCAACTGCGGTGCTCTTCGCGTTCCAAACCCTATCTCCCTGCTAGAGGTTTCCAGGGAACTCGAACGCTTATACAGAAAAGAAAACTCTCCCCGGATCTCCCGAC
>NW_027489182.1:0-2500 GCF_050948215.1 Halictus rubicundus | reverse complement strand
AGACAGGTCGACGACACTTTTTCTTCCAATCATATATATATTTTATACTCGTGCAAATTCTCAGAGAACCTTTTGCACGAGATACATATATCTTCTCTTCTCTATAAATATTCAACCTCGAACAAATTCCTTTTCAAATATACCTCCTCCTCCTCTGCGTTCTCGGTTTCTCAATTTTATACGTATATCTTGAACAAGACTTTCTTATAAATATCTTATCTTGTTCAGATATTTTACTTGTTTCAACTTTCTTATAAATATCTTATTGAAACAAGTTTCATACATTCGTTTCATATAATAACATGGTTTGCCTAATCGTGGAGGCGCGTATAGTTCCAAACATGGATCGCGGAAGCACGTAACCACTGCGCTGGACAAAATCGACACAAGTGCCGAGGAAGCGCGGACAGGACGCATGCTGGACTGCGAGAAACCGTGTTCTTCTGCTCGCGCTGGGCATAAACGAAATAGGACACCTCTATTATTTAACGAATTTTTCTCTTTATTCTGTCTTTAAAAGACAGAATTTTTTTTCTCTTTAACTCTATTTTCTCTTTTTCATACCTTAGTCGCTCGGACATAAGAGTTGATGCTCAGTTAGTACGAGTAAACACAAAAGTGAATACAAGTCACCAACCTCCACTAAGGGAAGGCTCGCCACATAAGGGCCATTCGGTCTAGGACACCGACCCGTGGCAATGCTGTGTAGAGAATAATTCGATACGAAGCACGGTACGAAACAGTCAAGACCGAAGTCTCGAGGCGCCCATGACTGCTTCTCGACCGAGATCGTAGAATAGCCACAGACGCGCGCTGCACCGACCGACTCGACCGAACCGTCGACTCTCTTATAGATACCGAACGGCCGGCCGGGACGCCGGCGCCGCGCGGTCAATAGCACGCGCGCTTATGGCCGCAAACCGCCGCGGCAACAGACCTCCCGGCGGGGCTGTTGGAACTTAGAGCGAAAAAAGTATAAAAATTTTTTTCACAAAATATAATAAATTTTAACATTTCTATATTATTTTACACAAAATAACCAACTTTTCATAATTCACCGAACTTTGAAAATTTTTCTAAGTCCCACAAATAAGAGGAAAATTTTTAAGTATCGGTCCTAGACGATTTTCGACGTGATATCACTGTAATATAGACGATTTCTAGCAATATATATCATAACACCAAACTCGCTACAATTATTATTTATCGAGTTATTAGCAAATAATGGACGGATGTGCTACTCCGTCGACAAAACTCTGGAAATTTTTCTAAGTCCCACCGCCAAGAGGAAACTTTTTCCCTATCGGTCCTAGACGATTTTCGACGTGATATCACTGTAATATAGACGGTTTCTAACAATATATATCATAACACCAAACTCGCTACAATTATTATTTATCGAGTTATTAGCAAATAATGGACGGATGTGCTACTCCGTCGACAAAACTCTGGAAATTTTTCTAAGTCCCACCGCTAAGAGGAAACTTTTTCCGTATCGGTCCTAGACGATTTTCGACGTGATATCACTGTAATATAGACGGTTTCTAACAATATATATCATAACACCAAACTCGCTACAATTATTATTTATCGAGTTATTAGCAACTAATGGACGGATGTGCTACTCCGTCGACAAAACTCTGGAAATTTTTCTAAGTCCCACCGCCAAGAGGAAACTTTTTCCCTATCGGTCCTAGACGATTTTCGACGTGATATCACTGTAATATAGACGGTTTCTAACAATATATATCATAACACCAAACTCGCTACAATTATTATTTATCGAGTTATTAGCAAATAATGGACGGATGTGCTACTCCGTCGGACGTTCGACGAAAATTTTTCTAAGTCCCACCGCCAAGAGGAAACTTTTTCCGTATCGGTCCTAGACGATTTTCGACGTGATATCACTGTAATATAGACGGTTTCTAACAATATAAATCATAACACCAAACTCGCTACAATTATTATTTATCGAGTTATTAGCAAATAATGGACGGATGTGCTACTCCGTCGGACGTTCGACGAAAATTTTTCTAAGTCCCACCGCCAAGAGGAAACTTTTTCCCTATCGGTCCTAGACGATTTTCGACGTGATATCACTGTAATATAGACGGTTTCTAACAATATATATCATAACACCAAACTCGCTACAATTATTATTTATCGAGTTATTAGCAAATAATGGACGGATGTGCTACTCCGTCGACAAAACTCTGGAAATTTTTCTAAGTCCCACCGCCAAGAGGAAACTTTTTCCCTATCGGTCCTAGACGATTTTCGACGTGATATCACTGTAATATAGACGGTTTCTAACAATATATATCATAACACCAAACTCGCTACAATTATTATTTATCGAGTTATTAGCAAATAATGGACGGATGTGCTACTCCGTCGACAAAACTCTGGAAATTTTTCTAAGTCCCACCGCCAAGAGGAAACTTTTTCCGTATCGGTCCTAGACGATTTTCGACGTGATATCACTGTAATATAGACG
>NW_027489181.1:0-79064 GCF_050948215.1 Halictus rubicundus | reverse complement strand
ATCCTATCCTCTATCCTATCCTCTATCCTATTCTATTCTCTATCCTATCCTTTCCTCTATCCTATCCTATCCTCAATCCTATCCTATCCTATCCTCCATCCTATCCTATCGTCCATCCTATCCAATCCCCTATCCTACCCTCAATCCTATCCTATCCTCATTCCTATCCTATCCTCAATCCTATCCTATCCTCAATCCTATCCTATCCTCTATCCTATCCTCTCCTGTATCCTATCCTATCCTCTATCCTATCCTATATTCTATCCTATCCTATCCTCAATCCTATCCTATCCTATCGTCCATACTATCCAATCCCCTATCATACCCTCAATCCTATCCTATCCTCATTCCTATCCTATCCTCATTCCTATCCTATCATCAATCCTATCCTATCCTCTATCTTATCCTATACTCTATCCAATCCTATCCTCAATCCTATCCTATCCTCATTCGTATCCTGTCCTCAACCCTATCCTATAATCTATCCTATAGTATCCTCTTATCGTATCCTATCCTCTATCCTATCCTATTCTCTATCCTATCCTTTCGTCTATAATATCGAATCTTCTATCGTATCCTATCCACTATCCTAACCTATCCTCTATCCAATCCTATCCCCAATCCTATATTATCCTCATTCCTGTCCTATCCTCAATCCTATCCAATAATCTATCCTATAGTATCCTCAATCCTATCCTATCCTCTATCCTATCCTATTCTACCCTCTACCATATCCCATCCTCTATCCTATCGTATCCTCTATCCTCTCTTATCCTCTATCCTACCTTATCCTCTATCCTATCCTGTCCTGTATCCTATCCTATCCTCTTTCCTATTCTATCCTCTATCCTATCCTATCCTCAATCCAGTCCTATACTCTATCCTATCCTATCCTCTATCGTATGCTGTATCCTATCCTGAATCCTATCCTATCCTCTATCCTATCCTATCCACTATGCTATCCTATCCTCTATCCTATTCTATCCTCTATCCTATCCTATCCTCAATCCAATCCTATACTCTATCCTATCCTATCCTCTATCCTATCCTATCCTCTATCCAATCCAATCACCTATCCTATCCTCTATCCAATCCTATCCTCAATCCTATCCTATCCTCATTGCTATCCTATCCTCAACCCTATCCTATAATCTATCCTATAGTATCCTCTATCCTATCCTTTCCTCTATCCTATCCTATCCGCAATCCTATCCTATCCTCAATCCTATCCTATCCTCTATCCTATCCTCTCCTCTATCCTATCCTATCCTCTATCCTATCCTATCCTCTATCCTATCCTATCCTCTATCCTATCTTGTCCTCTATCCTATCCTATCCTCTATCGTATCCTATCCTCTATCCTATCCTCTCCTCTATCCTATCCTATCCTCTATCCTATCCTATCCTCAATCCTATCCAATCCTCTATCCTATCCTATCCACTATGCTATCCTATCCTCTATCCTATTCTATCCTCTATCCTATCCTATCCTCAATCCAATCCTATACTCTATCCTATCCTATCCTCTATCCTATCCTATCCTCTATCCAATCCAATCACCTATCCTATCCTCTATCCAATCCTATCCTCAATCCTATCCTATCCGCAATCCTATCCTATCCTCAATCCTATCCTATCCTCAATCCTATCCTATCCTCTATCCTATCCTCTCCTCTATCCTATCCTATCCTCTATCCTATCCTATCCTCAATCCTATCCTATCCTCTATCCTATTCTATCATCTTATCGTATCCTATCCTCTATCCTATCCTGTCCTCTATGCTATCCTATCCTCTATCCTATTCCATCCTCTATTGTATCCTATCCGCAATCCAATCCTATACTCTATCCTATCCTATCCTCTATCGTATGCTCTATCCTATCCTATCCTCTATCGTATGCTCTATCCTATCCTATCCTCTATCGTATTCGATCTTCTACCATATCCAATCCTCTATCCTATCCTCAATCTTGTCCTATACTGTATCCTATCCTATCCTCTATGCTATCCTATCCTCTAGCATATTTTATCCTCTATCCTATCCTATCCTATCCACTATGCTATCCTATCCTCTATTCTATCCTATTCTCTATCCTATCCTTTCGTCTATAATATCGAATCTTCTATCGTATCCTATCCACTATCCTATCCTATCCTCTATCCAATCCTATCCCCAATCCTATATTATCCTCATTCATATCCTATCCTCAATCCTATCCAATAATCTATCCTATAGTATCCTCAATCCTATCCTATCCTCTATCCTATCCTATTCTACCCTCTACCATATCCTATCCTCTATCCTATCGTATCCACTATCCTATCCTATCCTCTATCCTATCCTCTCCTCTATCCTATCCTATCCTCTATCCTATCCTATCCTCAATCCTATCCTATCCTCTATCCTATCCTCTCCTCTATCCTATCCTATACTCTATCCTATCCTATCCTCTATCGTATGCTCTATCCTATCGTATCCTCTATCCTATCCTCAATCCTATCCAATCCTCTATCCTATCCTATCCGCTATCCTATCCTATTCTCTATCCTATCCTATCCTCTATCCTATCCCATCCTCTATCGTATGCTCTATCCTCTCCTATCCTCTATCCTATCCAATCCCCTATCCTATCCTCTATCCTATCCTATCCTCTACCCTATAATACCATGTATCCTATCCAATCCTCTATCGTATCCTAATCTCTATCCTATCCTATCCTCAATCCAATCCTATACTCTATCCTGTCCTATCCTCAATCCTATTCTATCCTCTACCATATCCTATCCTCTATCCTATCGTATGCTCTATCCTCTCCTATCCTCTATCCTATCCAATCCCCTATCCTATCCTCTATCCTATCCTCTATCCTACCCTATTCTCTATCCTATCCTTTCGTCTATAATATCGAATCTTCTATCGTATCCTATCCACTATCCTATTCTATCCTCTATCCAATCCTATCCCCAATCCTATCCTATCCTCATTCCTGTCCTATCCTCTATCCTATCCAATCCTCTATCCTATCCTCTATCCTATCCTATCCTCTATCCTATCCTATCCGCTATCCTATCCTATTCTCTATCCTATCCTATCCTCTATCCTATCCCATCCTCTATCGTATGCTCTATCCTCTCCTATCCTCTATCCTATCCAATCCCCTATCCTATCCTCTATCCTATCCTATCCTCTACCCTATAATACCATGTATCCTATCCAATCCTCTATCGTATCCTAATCTCTATCCTATCCTATCCTCAATCCAATCCTATACTCTATCCTGTCCTATCCTCAATCCTATTCTATCCTCTACCATATCCTATCCTCTATCCTATCGTATGCTCTATCCTCTCCTATCCTCTATCCTATCCAATCCCCTATCCTATCCTCTATCCTATCCTCTATCCTATCCTATTCTCTATCCTATCCTTTCGTCTATAATATCGAATCTTCTATCGTATCCTATCCACTATCCTATTCTATCCTCTATCCAATCCTATCCCCAATCCTATCCTATCCTCATTCCTGTCCTATCCTCTATCCTATCCAATCCTCTATCCTATCCTCTATCCTATCCTATCCTCTATCCTATCCTATCCGCTATCCTATCCTATTCTCTATCCTATCCTATCCTCTATCCTATCCCATCCTCTATCGTATGCTCTATCCTCTCCTATCCTCTATCCTATCCAATCCCCTATCCTATCCTCTATCCTATCCTATCCTCTACCCTATAATACCATGTATCCTATCCAATCCTCTATCGTATCCTAATCTCTATCCTATCCTATCCTCAATCCAATCCTATACTCTATCCTGTCCTATCCTCAATCCTATTCTATCCTCTACCATATCCTATCCTCTATCCTATCGTATCCTCTATCCTCTCTTATCCTCTATCCTACCTTATCCTCTATCCTATCCTGTCCTGTATCCTATCCTATCCTCTATCCTATTCCATCCTCTATTGCATCCTATCCGCAATCCAATCCTATACTCTATCCTATCCTATCCTCTATCGTATGCTCTATCCTATCCTATCCTCTATCGTATGCTCTATCCTATCCTATCCTCTATCCTATCCTATCCACTATGCTATCCTATCCTCTATCCTATTCTATCCTCTATCCTATCCTATCCTCAATCCAATCCTATACTCTATCCTATCCTATCCTCTATCCAATCCTATCCTCAATCCTATCCTATCCTCATTCCTATCCTATCCTCAATCCTATCCTAGAATCTATCCTATAGTATCCTCAATCCTATCCTATCCTCTATCTTATCCTATCCTCTATCCAATCCTATCCTCAATCCTATACTATCCTCATTCGTATCCTATCCTCAACCCTATCCAATAATCTATCCTATAGTATCCTCAATCCTATCCTATCCTCTATCCTATCCTATTCTACCCTCTACCATATCCTATCCTCTATCCTATCGTATCCTCTATCCTCTCTTATCCTCTATCCTACCTTATCCTCTATCCTATCCTATACTCTATCCTATCCTATCCTCTATCGTATGCTGTATCCTATCCTCAATCCTATCCTATCCTCTATCCTATCCTATCCACTATGCTATCCTATCCTCTATCCTATTCTATCCTCTATCCTATCCTATCCTCAATCCAATCCTATACTCTTTCCTATCCTATCCTCTATCCTATCCTATCCTCTATCCAATCCAATCACCTATTCTATCCTCAATCCAATCCTATCCTCAATCCTATCCTATCCACTATCCTATCCTATCCTCTATCCTATCCTCTCCTCTATCCTATCCTATCCTCTATCCTATCCTATCCTCAATCCTATCCTATCCTCTATCCTATCCTCTCCTCTATCCTATCCTATACTCTATCTTATCCTATCCTCTATCGTATGCTCTATCCTATCGTATCCTCTATCCTATCCTCAATCCTATCCAATCCTCTATCCTATCCTATCCACTATGCTATCCTATCCTCTATCCTATTCTATCCTCTATCCTATCCTATCCTCAATCCAATCCTATACTCTATCCTATCCTATCCTCTATCCTATCCTATCCTCTATCCAATCCAATCACCTATCCTATCCTCTATCCAATCCTATCCCCAATCCTATCCTATCCTCATTCCTGTCCTATCCACTATCCTATCCAATCCTCTATCCTATCCTCTATCCTATCCTATCCTCTATCCTATCCTATCCGCTATCCTATCCTATTCTCTATCCTATCCTATCCTCTATCCTATCCCATCCTCTATCGTATGCTCTATCCTCTCCTATCCTCTATCCTATCCAATCCCCTATCCTATCCTCTATCCTATCCTATCCTCTACCCTATAATACCATGTATCCTATCCAATCCCCTATCGTATCCTAATCTCTAACCTATCCTATCCTCAATCCAATCCTATACTCTATCCTGTCCTATCCTCAATCCTATTCTATCCTCTACCATATCCTATCCTCTATCCTATCGTATCCTCTATCCTCTCTTATCCTCTATCTTTCCTTATCCTCTATCCTATCCTGTCCTGTATCCTATCCTATCCTCTTTCCTATTCTATCCTCTATCCTATCCTATCCTCAATCCAGTCCTATACTCTATCCTATCCTATCCTCTATCGTATGCTCTATCCTATCGTATCCTCTATCCTATCCTCAATCCTATCCTATCCTCTATCCTATCCTATCCACTATGCTATCCTATCCTCTATCCTATTCTATCCTCTATCCTATCCTATCCTCAATCCAATCCTATACTCTATCCTATCCTATCCTCTATCCTATCCTATCCTCTATCCAATCCAATCCCCTATCCTATCCTCTATCCAATCCTATCCTCAATCCTATCCTATCCTCATTCCTATCCTATCCTCAATCCTATCCTATCCTCTATCTTATCCTATCCTCTATCCAATCCTATCCTCAATCCTATCCTATCCTCATTCGTATCCTATCCTCAACCCTATCCTATAATCTATCCTATAGTAACCTCTATCCTATCCTTTCCTCTATCCTATCCTATCCGCAATCCTATCCTATCCTCAATCCTATCCTATCCTCTATCCTATCCTCTCCTCTATCCTATCCTATCCTCTATCCTATCCTATCCTCTATCCTATCCTATCCGCTATCCTATCTTGTCCTCTATCCTATCCTATCCTCTATCGTATCCTATCCTCTATCCAATCCTATCCCCAATCCAATTATCCTCATTCCTGTCCTATCCTCAATCCTATCCAATAATCTATCCTATAGTATCCTCAATCCTATCCTATCCTCTATCCTATCCTATTCTACCCTCTACCATATCCTATCCTCTATCCTATCGTATCCTCTATCCTCTCTTATCCTCTATCCTACCTTATCCTCTATCCTATCCTGTCCTGTGTCCTATCCTATCCTCTTTCCTATTCTATCCTCTATCCCATCCTATCCTCAATCCAGTCCTATACTCTATCCTATCCTATCCTCTATCCTATCTTGTCCTCTATCCTATCCTATCCTCTATCGTATCCTATCCTCTATCCTATCCTATCCTCTTATCGTATCCTATCCTCAACCCTATCCTATAATCTATCGTATAGTATCCTCTATCCTATCCTTTCCTCTATCCTATCCTATCCGCAATCCTATCCTATCCTCAATCCTATCCTATCCTCTATCTTATCCTCTCCTCTATCCTATCCTATCCTCTATCCTATCCTATCCTCTATCCTATCCTATTCTCTATCCTATCCTTTCCTCTATAATATCGAATCTTCTATCGTATCCTATCCACTATCCTATTCTATCATCTATCCAATCCTATCCCCAATCCTATCCTCTATCCTATCCAATCCTCTATCGTATCCTCTATCCTATCCTATCCTCAATCCTATCCTATAATCTATCCTACAGTGTCCTCTAACCTATCCTATCCTCTATGCTATCCTATCTTCAATCCTATCCTATCCTCTATCCTATCCTATACTCTATCCTATCCTATCCTCTATCCTATCCTATCCTCAATCCTATCCTATCCTCTATGCTTTCCAATCCACTATCCTATCCTATCCTCTATCGTATGCTCTATCCTATCGTATCCTCTATCCTATCCTCTATCCTATCCTATCCACTATGCTATCCTATCCTCTATCCTATTCTATCCTCTTTCCATCCTATCCTCAATCCAATCCTATACTCTATCCTATCCTATCCTCTATCCTATCCTATCCTCTATCCAATCCAATCCCCTATCCTATCCTCTATCCAATCCTATCCTCAATCCTATCCTATCTTCATTCCTATCCTATCCTCAATCCTATCCTCTCCTCTATCCTATCCTATCCTCTATCCTATCCTATCCTCTATCCTATCCTATCCACTATGCTACCCTATCCTCTATCCTATTCTATCCTCTATCCTTTCCTATCCTCAATCCAATCCTATACTCTATCCTATCCTATCCTCTATTATATCCTATCCCTCTATCCAATCCAATCCCCTATCCTATCCTCTATCCAATCCTATCCTCAATCCTATCCTATCCTCTATCCAATCCTATCCTCAATCCTATTCTATCCTCATTCGTATCCTATCCTCAACCCTATCCTATAATCTATCCTATAGTATCCTCTATCCTATCCTTTCCTCTATACAATCCTATCCGCAATCCTATCCTATCCTCAATCCTACCCTATCCTCTATCCTATCCTCTCCTCTATCCCATCCTATCCTCTATCCTATCCTGTCCTCTATTCTATCCTATCCGCTATCCTATCTTGTCCTCTATCCTATCCTATCCTCTATCGTATCCTATCCTCTATCCTATCCTATCCTCTTATCGTATCCTATCCTCTATCCTATCCTCTATCCTATCCTATTCTCTATCCTATCCTTTCGTCTATAATATCGAATCTTCTATCGTATCCTATCCACTATCCTATCCTATCCTCTATCCAATCCTATCCCCAATCCTATATTATCCTCATTCCTGTCCTATCCTCAATCCTATCCAATAATCTATCCTATAGTATCCTCAATCCTATCCTATCCTCTATCCTATCCTATTCTACCCTCTACCATATCCTATCCTCTATCCTATCGTATCCTCTATCCTCTCTTATCCTCTATCCTACCTTATCCTCTATCCTATCCTGTCCTGTATCCTATCCTATCCTCTTCCTATTCTATCCTCTATCCTATCCTATCCTCAATCCAGTCCTATACTCTATCATATCCTATCCTCTATCGTATGCTCTATCCTATCGTATCCTCTATCCTATCCTCAATCCTATCCTATCCTCTATCCTATCCTATCCACTATGCTATCCTATCCTCTATCCTATTCTATCCTCTATCCTATCCTATCCTCAATCCAATCCTATACTCTATCCTATCCTATCCTCTATCCAATCCTATCCTCATTCCTATCCTATCCTCAATCCTATCCTAGAATCTATCCTATAGTATCCTCAATCCTATCCTATCCTCTATCTTATCCTATCCTCTATCCAATCCTATCCTCAATCCTATACTATCCTCATTCGTATCCTATCCTCAACCCTATCCAATAATCTATCCTATAGTATCCTCAATCCTATCCTATCCTCTATCCTATCCTATTCTACCCTCTACCATATCCTATCCTCTATCCTATCGTATCCTCTATCCTCCCTTATCCTCTATCCTACCTTATCCTCTATCCTATCCTGTCCTGTATCCTATCCTATCCTCTTTCCTATTCTATCCTCTATCCTATCCTATCCTCAATCCAGTCCTATACTCTATCCTATCCTATCCTCTATCGTATGCTGTATCCTATCCTCAATCCTATCCTATCCTCTATCCTATCCTATCCACTATGCTATCCTATCCTCTATCCTATTCTATCCTCTATCCTATCCTATCCTCAATCCAATCCTATACTCTTTCCTATCCTATCCTCTATCCTATCCTATCCTCTATCCAATCCAATCACCTATTCTATCCTCAATCCAATCCTATCCTCAATCCTATCCTATCCACTATCCTATCCTATCCTCTATCCTATCCTCTCCTCTATCCTATCCTATCCTCTATCCTATCCTATCCTCAATCCTATCCTATCCTCTATCCTATCCTCTCCTCTATCCTATCCTATCCTCTATCGTATGCTCTATCCTATCGTATCCTCTATCCTATCCTCAATCCTATCCAATCCTCTATCCTATCCTATCCACTATGCTATCCTATCCTCTATCCTATTCTATCCTCTATCCTATCCTATCCTCAATCCAATCCTATACTCTATCCTATCCTATCCTGTATCCTATCCTATCCTCTATCCAATCCAATCACCTATCCTATCCTCTATCCAATCCTATCCTCAATCCTATCCTATCCTCATTCCTATCCTATCCTCAACCCTATCCTATAATCTATCCTATAGTATCCTCTATCCTATCCTTTCCTCTATCCTATCCTATACGCAATCCTATCCTATCCTCAATCCTATCCTATCCTCTATCCTATCCTCTCCTCTATCCTATCCTATCCTCTATCCTATCCTATCCTCTATCCTATCCTATCCTCTATCCTATCTTGTCCTCTATCCTATCCTATCCTCTATCGTATCCTATCCTCTATCCTATCCTATCCTCTTATCGTATCCTATCCTCTATCCTATCCTCTATCCTATCCTTTCGTCTATAATATCGAATCTTCTATCGTATCCTATCCACTATCCTATTCTATCCTCTATCCAATCCTATCCCCAATCCTATCCTATCCTCATTCCTGTCCTATCCTCTATCCTATCGTATCCTCTATCCTCTCTTATCCTCTATCCTATCCTGTCCTGTATCCTATCCTATCCTCTTTCCTATTCTATCCTCTATCCTATCCTATCCTCAATCCAGTCCTATACTCTATCCTATCCTATCCTCTATCGTATGCTCTATCCTATCGTATCCTCTATCCTATCCTCAATCCTATCCTATCCTCTATCCTATCCTATCCACTATGCTATCCTATCCTCTATCCTATTCTATCCTCTATCCTATCCTATCCTCAATCCTATCCTATCCTCAATCCTATCCTATCCTCTATCCTATCCTATCCTCTATCCTATCCTATCCTCTATCCTATCCTATCCTCAATCCTATTATATCCTCTATGCTATCCTATCTTCAATCCTATCCTATCCTCTATCCTATCCTATACTCTATCCTATCCTATCCTCTATCCTATCCTATCCTCAATCCTATCCTATCCTCTATGCTTTCCAATCCACTATCCTATCCTATCCTCTATCGTATGCTCTGTCCTATCGTATCCTCTATCCTATCCTCAATCCTATCCTATCCTCTATCCTATCCTATCTACTATGCTATCCTATCCTCTATCCTATTCTATCCTCTATCCTATCCTATCCTCAATCCAATCCTATACTCTATCCTATCCTATCCTCTATCCTATCCTATCCTCTATCCAATCCAATCCCCTATCCTATCCTCTATCCAATCCTATCCTCAATCCTATCCTATCTTCATTCCTATCCTATCCTCAATCCTATCCTAGAATCTATCCTATAGTATCCTCAATCCTATCCTATCCTCTATCTTATCCTATCCTCTATCCAATCCTATCCTCAATCCTATACTATCCTCATTCGTATCCTATCCTCAACCCTATCCTATAATCTATCCTATAGTATCCTCTATCCTATCCTTTCCTCTATCCTATCCTATCCGCAATCCTATCCTATCCTCAATCCTATCCTATCCTCTATCCTATCCTCTCCTCTATCCTATCCTATCCTCTATCCTATCCTATCCACTATCCTATCCTATCCTCTATCCTATCTTGTCCTCTATCCTATCCTATCCTCTATCGTATCCTATCCTCTATCCTATCCTATCCTCTTATCGTATCCTATCCTCAACCCTATCCTATAATCTATCCTATAGTATCCTCTATCCTATCCTTTCCTCTATCCTATCCTATCCGCAATCCTATCCTATCCTCAATCCTATCCTATCCTCTATCCTATCCTCTCCTCTATCCTATCCTATCCTCTATCCTATCCTATCCTCTATCCTATCCTATCCTCTATACTATCTTGTCCTCTATCCTATCCTATCCTCTTATCGTATCCTATCCTCTATCCTATCCTATTATCTATCCTATCCTTTCGTCTACAATATCGAATCTTCTATCGTATCCTATCCACTATCCTATTCTATCCTCTATCCAATCCTATTCCCAATCCTATCCTATCCTCATTCCTGTCCTATCCACTATCCTATCCAATCCTCTATCCTATCCTCTATCCTATCCTATCCTCTATCCTATCCTATCCGCTATCCTATCCTATTCTCTATCCTATCCTATCCTCTATCCTATCCCATCCTCTATCGTATGCTCTATCCTCTCCTATCCTCTATCCTATCCAATCCCCTATCCTATCCTCTATCCTATCCTATCCTCTACCCTATAATACCATGTATCCTATCCAATCCCCTATCGTATCCTAATCTCTAACCTATCCTATCCTCAATCCAATCCTATACTCTATCCTGTCCTATCCTCAATCCTATTCTATCCTCTACCATATCCTATCCTCTATCCTATCGTATCCTCTATCCTCTCTTATCCTCTATCGTTCCTTATCCTCTATCCTATCCTGTCCTGTATCCTATCCTATCCTCTTTCCTATTCTATCCTCTATCCTATCCTATCCTCAATCCAGTCCTATACTCTATCCTATCCTATCCTCTATCGTATGCTCTATCCTATCGTATCCTCTATCCTATCCTCAATCCTATCCTATCCTCTATCCTATCCTATCCACTATGCTATCCTATCCTCTATCCTATTCTATCCTCTATCCTATCCTATCCTCAATCCAATCCTATACTCTATCCTATCCTATCCTCTATCCTATCCTATCCTCTATCCAATCCAATCCCCTATCCTATCCTCTATCCAATCCTATCCTCAATCCTATCCTATCCTCATTCCTATCCTATCCTCAATCCTATCCTATCCTCTATCTTATCCTATCCTCTATCCAATCCTATCCTCAATCCTATCCTATCCTCATTCGTATCCTATCCTCAACCCTATCCTATAATCTATCCTATAGTAACCTCTATCCTATCCTTTCCTCTATCCTATCCTATCCGCAATCCTATCCTATCCTCAATCCTATCCTATCCTCTATCCTATCCTCTCCTCTATCCTATCCTATCCTCTATCCTATCCTATCCTCTATCCTATCCTATCCGCTATCCTATCTTGTCCTCTATCCTATCCTATCCTCTATCGTATCCTATCCTCTATCCAATCCTATCCCCAATCCAATTATCCTCATTCCTGTCCTATCCTCAATCCTATCCAATAATCTATCCTATAGTATCCTCAATCCTATCCTATCCTCTATCCTATCCTATTCTACCCTCTACCATATCCTATCCTCTATCCTATCGTATCCTCTATCCTCTCTTATCCTCTATCCTACCTTATCCTCTATCCTATCCTGTCCTGTGTCCTATCCTATCCTCTTTCCTATTCTATCCTCTATCCCATCCTATCCTCAATCCAGTCCTATACTCTATCCTATCCTATCCTCTATCCTATCTTGTCCTCTATCCTATCCTATCCTCTATCGTATCCTATCCTCTATCCTATCCTATCCTCTTATCGTATCCTATCCTCAACCCTATCCTATAATCTATCGTATAGTATCCTCTATCCTATCCTTTCCTCTATCCTATCCTATCCGCAATCCTATCCTATCCTCAATCCTATCCTATCCTCTATCTTATCCTCTCCTCTATCCTATCCTATCCTCTATCCTATCCTATCCTCTATCCTATCCTATTCTCTATCCTATCCTTTCCTCTATAATATCGAATCTTCTATCGTATCCTATCCACTATCCTATTCTATCATCTATCCAATCCTATCCCCAATCCTATCCTCTATCCTATCCAATCCTCTATCGTATCCTCTATCCTATCCTATCCTCAATCCTATCCTATAATCTATCCTACAGTGTCCTCTAACCTATCCTATCCTCTATGCTATCCTATCTTCAATCCTATCCTATCCTCTATCCTATCCTATACTCTATCCTATCCTATCCTCTATCCTATCCTATCCTCAATCCTATCCTATCCTCTATGCTTTCCAATCCACTATCCTATCCTATCCTCTATCGTATGCTCTATCCTATCGTATCCTCTATCCTATCCTCTATCCTATCCTATCCACTATGCTATCCTATCCTCTATCCTATTCTATCCTCTTTCCATCCTATCCTCAATCCAATCCTATACTCTATCCTATCCTATCCTCTATCCTATCCTATCCTCTATCCAATCCAATCCCCTATCCTATCCTCTATCCAATCCTATCCTCAATCCTATCCTATCTTCATTCCTATCCTATCCTCAATCCTATCCTCTCCTCTATCCTATCCTATCCTCTATCCTATCCTATCCTCTATCCTATCCTATCCACTATGCTACCCTATCCTCTATCCTATTCTATCCTCTATCCTTTCCTATCCTCAATCCAATCCTATACTCTATCCTATCCTATCCTCTATTATATCCTATCCCTCTATCCAATCCAATCCCCTATCCTATCCTCTATCCAATCCTATCCTCAATCCTATCCTATCCTCTATCCAATCCTATCCTCAATCCTATTCTATCCTCATTCGTATCCTATCCTCAACCCTATCCTATAATCTATCCTATAGTATCCTCTATCCTATCCTTTCCTCTATACAATCCTATCCGCAATCCTATCCTATCCTCAATCCTACCCTATCCTCTATCCTATCCTCTCCTCTATCCCATCCTATCCTCTATCCTATCCTGTCCTCTATTCTATCCTATCCGCTATCCTATCTTGTCCTCTATCCTATCCTATCCTCTATCGTATCCTATCCTCTATCCTATCCTATCCTCTTATCGTATCCTATCCTCTATCCTATCCTCTATCCTATCCTATTCTCTATCCTATCCTTTCGTCTATAATATCGAATCTTCTATCGTATCCTATCCACTATCCTATCCTATCCTCTATCCAATCCTATCCCCAATCCTATATTATCCTCATTCCTGTCCTATCCTCAATCCTATCCAATAATCTATCCTATAGTATCCTCAATCCTATCCTATCCTCTATCCTATCCTATTCTACCCTCTACCATATCCTATCCTCTATCCTATCGTATCCTCTATCCTCTCTTATCCTCTATCCTACCTTATCCTCTATCCTATCCTGTCCTGTATCCTATCCTATCCTCTTCCTATTCTATCCTCTATCCTATCCTATCCTCAATCCAGTCCTATACTCTATCATATCCTATCCTCTATCGTATGCTCTATCCTATCGTATCCTCTATCCTATCCTCAATCCTATCCTATCCTCTATCCTATCCTATCCACTATGCTATCCTATCCTCTATCCTATTCTATCCTCTATCCTATCCTATCCTCAATCCAATCCTATACTCTATCCTATCCTATCCTCTATCCAATCCTATCCTCATTCCTATCCTATCCTCAATCCTATCCTAGAATCTATCCTATAGTATCCTCAATCCTATCCTATCCTCTATCTTATCCTATCCTCTATCCAATCCTATCCTCAATCCTATACTATCCTCATTCGTATCCTATCCTCAACCCTATCCAATAATCTATCCTATAGTATCCTCAATCCTATCCTATCCTCTATCCTATCCTATTCTACCCTCTACCATATCCTATCCTCTATCCTATCGTATCCTCTATCCTCCCTTATCCTCTATCCTACCTTATCCTCTATCCTATCCTGTCCTGTATCCTATCCTATCCTCTTTCCTATTCTATCCTCTATCCTATCCTATCCTCAATCCAGTCCTATACTCTATCCTATCCTATCCTCTATCGTATGCTGTATCCTATCCTCAATCCTATCCTATCCTCTATCCTATCCTATCCACTATGCTATCCTATCCTCTATCCTATTCTATCCTCTATCCTATCCTATCCTCAATCCAATCCTATACTCTTTCCTATCCTATCCTCTATCCTATCCTATCCTCTATCCAATCCAATCACCTATTCTATCCTCAATCCAATCCTATCCTCAATCCTATCCTATCCACTATCCTATCCTATCCTCTATCCTATCCTCTCCTCTATCCTATCCTATCCTCTATCCTATCCTATCCTCAATCCTATCCTATCCTCTATCCTATCCTCTCCTCTATCCTATCCTATCCTCTATCGTATGCTCTATCCTATCGTATCCTCTATCCTATCCTCAATCCTATCCAATCCTCTATCCTATCCTATCCACTATGCTATCCTATCCTCTATCCTATTCTATCCTCTATCCTATCCTATCCTCAATCCAATCCTATACTCTATCCTATCCTATCCTGTATCCTATCCTATCCTCTATCCAATCCAATCACCTATCCTATCCTCTATCCAATCCTATCCTCAATCCTATCCTATCCTCATTCCTATCCTATCCTCAACCCTATCCTATAATCTATCCTATAGTATCCTCTATCCTATCCTTTCCTCTATCCTATCCTATACGCAATCCTATCCTATCCTCAATCCTATCCTATCCTCTATCCTATCCTCTCCTCTATCCTATCCTATCCTCTATCCTATCCTATCCTCTATCCTATCCTATCCTCTATCCTATCTTGTCCTCTATCCTATCCTATCCTCTATCGTATCCTATCCTCTATCCTATCCTATCCTCTTATCGTATCCTATCCTCTATCCTATCCTCTATCCTATCCTTTCGTCTATAATATCGAATCTTCTATCGTATCCTATCCACTATCCTATTCTATCCTCTATCCAATCCTATCCCCAATCCTATCCTATCCTCATTCCTGTCCTATCCTCTATCCTATCGTATCCTCTATCCTCTCTTATCCTCTATCCTATCCTGTCCTGTATCCTATCCTATCCTCTTTCCTATTCTATCCTCTATCCTATCCTATCCTCAATCCAGTCCTATACTCTATCCTATCCTATCCTCTATCGTATGCTCTATCCTATCGTATCCTCTATCCTATCCTCAATCCTATCCTATCCTCTATCCTATCCTATCCACTATGCTATCCTATCCTCTATCCTATTCTATCCTCTATCCTATCCTATCCTCAATCCTATCCTATCCTCAATCCTATCCTATCCTCTATCCTATCCTATCCTCTATCCTATCCTATCCTCTATCCTATCCTATCCTCAATCCTATTATATCCTCTATGCTATCCTATCTTCAATCCTATCCTATCCTCTATCCTATCCTATACTCTATCCTATCCTATCCTCTATCCTATCCTATCCTCAATCCTATCCTATCCTCTATGCTTTCCAATCCACTATCCTATCCTATCCTCTATCGTATGCTCTGTCCTATCGTATCCTCTATCCTATCCTCAATCCTATCCTATCCTCTATCCTATCCTATCTACTATGCTATCCTATCCTCTATCCTATTCTATCCTCTATCCTATCCTATCCTCAATCCAATCCTATACTCTATCCTATCCTATCCTCTATCCTATCCTATCCTCTATCCAATCCAATCCCCTATCCTATCCTCTATCCAATCCTATCCTCAATCCTATCCTATCTTCATTCCTATCCTATCCTCAATCCTATCCTAGAATCTATCCTATAGTATCCTCAATCCTATCCTATCCTCTATCTTATCCTATCCTCTATCCAATCCTATCCTCAATCCTATACTATCCTCATTCGTATCCTATCCTCAACCCTATCCTATAATCTATCCTATAGTATCCTCTATCCTATCCTTTCCTCTATCCTATCCTATCCGCAATCCTATCCTATCCTCAATCCTATCCTATCCTCTATCCTATCCTCTCCTCTATCCTATCCTATCCTCTATCCTATCCTATCCACTATCCTATCCTATCCTCTATCCTATCTTGTCCTCTATCCTATCCTATCCTCTATCGTATCCTATCCTCTATCCTATCCTATCCTCTTATCGTATCCTATCCTCAACCCTATCCTATAATCTATCCTATAGTATCCTCTATCCTATCCTTTCCTCTATCCTATCCTATCCGCAATCCTATCCTATCCTCAATCCTATCCTATCCTCTATCCTATCCTCTCCTCTATCCTATCCTATCCTCTATCCTATCCTATCCTCTATCCTATCCTATCCTCTATACTATCTTGTCCTCTATCCTATCCTATCCTCTTATCGTATCCTATCCTCTATCCTATCCTATTATCTATCCTATCCTTTCGTCTACAATATCGAATCTTCTATCGTATCCTATCCACTATCCTATTCTATCCTCTATCCAATCCTATTCCCAATCCTATCCTATCCTCATTCCTGTCCTATCCTCTATCCTATCCAATCCTCTATCCTATCCTCAATCCAATCCTATACTCTATCCTATCCTATCCTCTATCCTATCCTATCCTCAATCGAATCCAATCCCCTATCCTATCCTCTACCCAATCCTATCCTCAATCCTATCCTATCTTCATTCCTATCCTATCCTCAATCCTATCCTGTCCTCTATCCTATCCTATCCTCTATCCTATCCTATCCTCTATCCTATTCTATCCACTATGCTACCCTATCCTCTATCCTATTCTATCCTCTATCCTTTCCTATCCTCAATCCAATCCTATACTCTATCCTATCCTATCCTCTATCCTATCCTATCCTCTATCCAATCCAATCCCCTATCCTATCCTCTATCCAATCCTATCCTCAATCCTATCCTATCCTCTATCCAATCCTATCATCAATCCTATCCTATCCTCATTCGTATCCTATCCTCAACCCTATCCTATAATCTATCCTATAGTATCCTCTATCCTATCCTTTCCTCTATACTATCCTATCCGCAATCCTATCCTATCCTCAATCCTATCCTATCCTCTATCCTATCCTCTCCTCTATCCTATCCTATCCTCTATCCTATCCTATCCTCTATCCTATCCTATCCGCTATCCTATCTTGTCCTCTATCCTATCCTATCCTCTATCGTATCCTATCCTCTATCCTATCCTATCCTCTTATCGTATCCTATCCTCTATCCTATCCAATCCTCTATCGTATCCTCTATCCTATCCTATCCTCAATCCTATCCTATAATCTATCCTATAGTGTCCTCTATCCTATCCTATCCTCTATGCTATCCTATCTTCAATCCTATCCTATCCTCTATCCTATCCTATACTCTATCCTATCCTATCCTCTATCCTATCCTATCCTCAATCCTATCCTATCCTCTATGCTTTCCAATCCACTATCCTATCCTATCCTCTATCGTATGCTCTATCCTATCGTATCCTCTATCCTATCCTCTATCCTATCCTATCCACTATGCTATCCTATCCTCTATCCTATTCTATCCTCTTTCCATCCTATCCTCAATCCAATCCTATACTCTATCCTATCCTATCCTCAATCCTATCCTATCCTCTATCCAATCCAATCCCCTATCCTATCCTCTATCCAATCCTATCCTCAATCCTATCCTATCTTCATTCCTATCCTATCCTCAATCCTATCCTATCCTCTATCCTATCCTATCCTCTATCCTATCCTATCCTCTATCCTATCCTATCCACTATGCTACCCTATCCTCTATCCTATTCTATCCTCTATCCTTTCCTATCCTCAATCCAATCCTATACTCTATCCTATCCTATCCTCTATCCTATCCTATCCCTCTATCCAATCAAATCCCCTATCCTATCCTCTATCCAATCCTATCCTCAATCCTATCCTATCCTCTATCCAATCCTATCCTCAATCCTATTCTATCCTCATTCGTATCCTATCCTCAACCCTATCCTATAATCTATCCTATAGTATCCTCTATCCTATCCTTTCCTCTATATTATCCTATCCGCAATCCTATCCTATCCTCAATCCTACCCTATCATCCATCCTATCCTCTCCTCTATCCCATCCTATCCTCTATCCTATCCTATCCTCTATTCTATCCTATCCGCTATCCTATCTTGTCCTCTATCCTATCCTATCCTCTATCGTATCCTATCCTCTATCCTATCCTATCCTCTTATCGTATCCTATCCTCTATCCTATCCTCTATCCTATCCCATTCTCTATCCTATCCTTTCGTCTATAATATCGAATCTTCTATCGTATCCTATCCACTATCCTATCCTATCCTCTATCCAATCCTATCCCCAATCCTATATTATCCTCATTCCTGTCCTATCCTCAATCCTATCCAATAATCTATCCTATAGTATCCTCAATCCTATCCTATCCTCTATCCAATCCTATTCTACCCTCTACCATATCCTATCCTCTATCCTATCGTATCCTCTATCCTCTCTTATCCTCTATCCTACCTTATCCTCTATCCTATCCTGTCCTGTATCCTATCCTATCCTCTTTCCTATTCTATCCTCTATCCTATCCTATCCTCAATCCAGTCCTATACTCTATCATATCCTATCCTCTATCGTATGCTCTATCCTATCGTATCCTCTATCCTATCCTCAATCCTATCCTATCCTCTATCCTATCCTATCCACTATGCTATCCTATCCTCTATCCTACTCTATCCTCTATCCTATCCTATCCTCAATCCAATCCTATACTCTATCCTATCCTATCCTCTATCCAATCCTATCCTCATTCCTATCCTATCCACAATCCTATCCTAGAATCTATCCTATAGTATCCTCAATCCTATCCTATCCTCTATCTTATCCTATCCTCTATCCAATCCTATCCTCAATCCTATACTATCCTCATTCGTATCCTATCCTCAACCCTATCCAATAATCTATCCTATAGTATCCTCAATCCTATCCTATCCTCTATCCTATCCTATTCTACCCTCTACCATATCCTATCCTCTATCCTATCGTATCCTCTATCCTCTCTTATCCTCTATCCTACCTTATCCTCTATCCTATCCTGTCCTGTATCCTATCCTATCCTCTTTCCTATTCTATCCTCTATCCTATCGTATCCTCAATCCAGTCATATACTCTATCCTATCCTATCCTCTATCGTATGCTGTATCCTAACCTCAATCCTATCCTATCCTCTATCCTATCCTATCCACTATGCTATCCTATCCTCTATCCTATTCTATCCTCTATCCTATCCTATCCTCAATCCAATCCTATACTCATTCCTATCCTATCCTCTATCCTATCCTATCCTCTATCCAATCCAATCACCTATTCTATCCTCAATCCAATCCTATCCTCAATCCTATCCTATCCACTATCCTATCCTATCCTCTATCCTATCCTCTCCTCTATCCTATCCTATCCTCTATCCTATCCTATCCTCAATCCTATCCTATCCTCTATCCTATCCTCTCCTCTATCCTATCCTATACTCTATCTTATCCTATCCTCTATCGTATGCTCTATCCTATCGTATCCTCTATCCTATCCTCAATCCTATCCAATCCTCTATCCTATCCTATCCACTATGCTATCCTATCCTCTATCCTATTCTATCCTCTATCCTATCCTATCCTCAATCCAATCCTATACTCTATCCTATCCTATCCTCTATCCTATCCTATCCTCTATCCAATCCAATCACCTATCCTATCCTCTATCCAATCCTATCCTCAATCCTATCCTATCCTCATTCCTATCCTATCCTCAACCCTATCCTATAATCTATCCTATAGTATCCTCTATCCTATCCTTTCCTCTTCCTATCCTATACGCAATCCTATCCTATCCTCAATCCTATCCTATCCTCTATCCTATCCTCTCCTCTATCCTATCCAATCCTATCCTCTATCCTATCCTATCCTCTATCCTATCTTGTCCTCTATCCTATCCTATCCTCTATCGTATCCTATCCTCTATCCTATCCTATCCTCTTATCGTATCCTATCCTCTATCCTATCCTCTATCCTATCCTTTCGTCTATAATATCGAATCTTCTATCGTATCCTATCCACTATCCTATTCTATCCTCTATCCAAGCCTATCCCCAATCCTATCCTATCCTCATTCCTGTCCTATCCTCTATCCTATCGTATCCTCTATCCTCTCTTATCCTCTATCCTATCCTGTCCTGTATCCTATCCTATCCTCTTTCCTATTCTATCCTCTATCCTATCCTATCCTCAATCCAGTCCTATACTCTATCCTATCCTATCCTCTATCGTATGCTCTATCCTATCGTATCCTCTATCCTATCCTCAATCCTATCCTATGCTCTATCCTATCCTATCCACTATGCTATCCTATCCTCTATCCTATTCTATCCTCTATCCTATCCTATCCTCAATCCAATCCTATACTCTATCCTATCCTATCCTCTATCCTATCCTATCCTCTATCCTATCCTATTCTACCCTCTACCATATCCTATCCTCTATCCTATCGTATCCTCTATCCTCTCTTATCCTCTATCCTACCTTATCCTCTATCCTATCCTGTCCTGTATCCTATCCTATCCTCTTTCCTATTCTATCCTCTATCCTATCCTATCCTCAATCCAGTCCTATACTCTATCATATCCTATCCTCTATCGTACGCTCTATCCTATCGTATCCTCTATCCTATCCTCAATCCTATCCTATCCTCTATCCTATCCTATCCACTATGCTATCCTATCCTCTATCCTATTCTATCCTCTATCCTATCCTATCCTCTATGCTATCCTATCCGCTATCCTATCTTGTCCTCTATCCTATCCTATCCTCTATCGTATCCTATCCTCTATCCTATAATATCCTCTTATCGTATCCTATCCTCTATCCTATCCTCTATCCTATCCTATTCTCTATCCTATCCTTTCGTCTATAATATCGAATCTTCTATCGTATCCTATCCACTATCCTATCCTATCCTCTATCCAATCCTATCCCCAATCCTATATTATCCTCATTCCTGTCCTATCCTCAATCCTATCCAATAATCTATCCTATAGTATCCTCAATCCTATCCTATCCTCTATCCTATCCTATTCTACCCTCTACCATATCCTATTCTCTATCCTATCGTATCCTCTATCCTCTCTTATCCTGTATCCTACCTTATCCTCTATCCTATCCTGTCCTGTATCCTATCCTATCCTCTTTCCTATTCTATCCTCTATCCTATCCTATCCTCAATCCAGTCCTATACTCTATCATATCCTATCCTCTATCGTATGCTCTATCCTATCGTATCCTCTATCCTATCCTCAATCCTATCCTATCCTCTATCCTATCCTATCCACTATGCTATCCTATCCTCTATCCTATTCTATCCTCTATCCTATCCTATCCTCAATCCAATCCTATACTCTATCCTATCCTATCCTCTATCCAATCCTATCCTCAATCCTATCCTATCCTCATTCCTATCCTATCCTCAATCCTATCCTAGAATCTATCCTATAGTATCCTGAATCCTATCCTACCCTCTATCTTATCCTATCCTCTATCCAATCCTATCCTCAATCCTATACTATCCTCATTCGTATCCTATCCTCAACCCTATCCAATAATCTATCCTATAGTATCCTCAATCCTATCCTATCCTCTATCCTATCCTATTCTACCCTCTACCATATCCTATCCTCTATCCTATCGTATCCTCTATCCTCTCTTATCCTCTATCCTACCTTATCCTCTATCCTATCCTGTCCTGTATCCTATCCTATCCTCTTTCCTATTCTATCCTCTATCCTATCCTATCCTCAATCCAGTCCTATACTCTATCCTATCCTATCCTCTATCGTATGCTGTATCCTATCCTCAATCCTATCCTATCCTCTTTCCTATTCTATCCTCTATCCTATCCTATCCTCAATCCAGTCCTATACTCTATCCTATCCTATCCTCTATCGTATGCTGTATCCTATCCTCAATCGTATCCTATCCTCATTCCTATCCTATCCTCAACCCTATCCTATAATCTATCCTATAGTATCCTCTATCCTATCCTTTCCTCTATCCTATCCTATCCTCTATCCTATCCTATCCTCTATCCTATCTTGTCCTCTATCCTATCCTATCCTCTATCGTATCCTATCCTCTATCCTATCCTATCCTCTTATCCTATCCTATCCTCTATCCTATCCTCTATCCTATCCTATTCTCTATCCTATCCTTTCGTCTATAATATCGAATCTTCTATCGTATCCTATCCACTATCCTATTCTATCCTCTATCCAATCCTATCCCCAATCCTATCCTATCCTCATTCCTGTCCTATCCTCTATCCTATCCAATCCTCTATCCTATCCTCTATCCTATCCTATCCTCTATCCTATCCTATCCGCTATCCTATCCTATTCTCTATCCTATCCTATCCTCTATCCTATCCCATCCTCTATCGTATGCTCTATCCTCTCCTATCCTCTATCCTATCCAATCCCCTATCCTATCCTCTACCCTATAATACCATGTATCCTATCCAATCCTCTATCGTATCCTAATCTCTATCCTATCCTATCCTCAATCCAATCCTATACTCTATCCTGTCCTATCCTCAATCCTATTCTATCCTCTACCATATCCTATCCTCTATCCTATCGTATCCTCTATCCTCTCTTATCCTCTATCCTACCTTATCCTCTATCCTATCCTGTCCTGTATCCTATCCTATCCTCTTTCCTATTCTATCCTCTATCCTATCCTATCCTCAATCCAGTCCTATACTCTATCCCATCCTATCCTCTATCGTATGCTCTATCCTATCGTATCCTCTATCTATCCTCAATCCTATCCTATCCTCTATCCTATCCTATCCACTATGCTATCCTATCCTCTATCCTATTCTATCCTCTATCCTATCCTATCCTCAATCCAATCCTATACTCTATTCTATCCTATCCTCTATCCTATCCTATCCTCTATCCAATCCAATCCCCTATCCTATCCTCTATCCAATCCTATCCCCAATCCTATCCTATCCTCATTCCTGTCCTATCCTCTATCCTATCCAATCCTCTATCCTATCCTCTATCCTATCCTATCCTCTATCCTATCCTATCCGCTATCCTATCCTATTCTCTATCCTATCCTATCCTCTATCCTATCCCATCCTCTATCGTATGCTCTATCCTCTCCTATCCTCTATCCTATCCAATCCCCTATCCTATCCTCTATCCTATCCTATCCTCTACCCTATAATACCATGTATCCTATCCAATCCTCTATCGTATCCTAATCTCTATCCTATCCTATCCTCAATCCAATCCTATACTCTATCCTGTCCTATCCTCAATCCTATTCTATCCTCTACCATATCCTATCCTCTATCCTATCGTATCCTCTATCCTCTCTTATCCTCTATCCTACCTTATCCTCTATCCTATCCTGTCCTCTATCCTATCCTATCCTCTATCCAATCCTATCCTCAATCCTATCCTATCCTCAATCCAGTCCTATACTCTATCCTATCCTATCCTCTATCGTATGCTCTATCCTATCGTATCCTCTATCCTATCCTCAATCCTATACTATCCTCTATCGTATCCTATCCTCTATCCCATCCAATCCTCTATCCTATGCTATCCTCTATCCTATCCTATCCCCAATCCTATCCTATCCTCATTCCTATCCTATCCTCAATACTATCCTATAATCTATCCTATAGTATCCTCAATCCTATCCTATCCTCTATCCTATCCTATCCTCTATCCAATCCTATCCTCAATCCTATTCTATACTCATTCCTATCCTATAATCTATCCTATAGTATCCTCTATCCTATCCTTTCCTCTATCCTATCCTATCCGCAATCCTATCCTATCCTCAATCCTATCCTATCCTCATTCCTATCCTATAATCTATCCTATAGTATCCTCAATCCTATCTTATCCTCTATCCTATCCTATCCTCTATCCAATCCTATCCTCTATCATATCCTATCCTCAATCCTATCCTATCCTCTATCCTATCCTCTCGACTATCCTATCCTATCCCCTATCCAATCCTATCCTCTATCCTATCCTATCCTCCATCCTATCCTTTCCTCTATAATATCGTATCTTCTATCGTGTTCTATCCTCTATGGTATCCTATCCTCAAACCTATCCTACCCTATATCCTATCCTTTCCTCAATCCAATCCTATATTCTATCCTATCCTATCCTCTATCGTATCATATCCTCAAATCCTATCCAATCCTCTATCCTATCCTCTATCCTATCCTATCCTCTATCGTATCCTATCCTCCATCCTATCCTTTCCTCTATAATATCGTATCTTCTATCCTATCCAATCCTCTATCCTATCCTCAATCCAATCCTATCCTCCATCCTATCCTATCCTCTATGCTATCCTATCCTCTTTCCTATTCTATCCTCTATCCTATCCTATCCTCAATCCAGTCCTATACTCTATCCTATCCTATCCTCTATCGTATGCTCTATCCTATCGTATCCTCTATCCTATCCTCAATCCTATACTATCCTCTATCCTATCCTATCCACTATGCTATCCTATCCTCTATCCTATTTTATCCTCTATCCTATCCTATCCTCAATCCAATCCTATACTCTATCCTATCCTATCCTCTATCCTATCCAATCCTCTATCGTATGCCCTACCCTATCCTATCTTCTATCCTATCCAATCCCCTATCCAATCCTATCCTCTATCCAATCCTATCCTCAATCCTATCCTATACTCATTCCTATCCTATAATCTATCCTATAGTATCCTCTATCCTATCCTTTCCTCTATCCTATCCTATCCGCAATCCTATCCTATCCTCTATCCTATCCTCTCCTCTATCCTATCTTATCCTCTATCCTATCGTATCCTCTTTCCAATCCTATCCTCAATCCTATCCTATCCTCTATCCTATAGTATCCTCTATCCTATACTATCCTCTATCCTATCCTATCCTCTATCCCATCCAATCTTCTATCCTACCCAATCCTCTATCCTATCCTCAATCCTATCCTATCCTCATTCCTATCCTATCCTCAATTGTATCCTATATTCTATCCTATAGTATCCTCAATCCTATCCTATCCTCTATCCTATCCTATCCTCTATCCAATCCTATCCTCAATCCTATCCTATCCTATAACCTATCCTTTCCTCAATCCAATCCTATATTCTATCCTATCCTATCCTCTATCGTATCCTATCCTCCATCCTATCCTTTCCTCTATAATATCGTATCTTCTGTCGTATCCTATCCTCTATCCTATCCTGTCCTCTATCCTATCCTATCCTCTATTCTATCTTATCCTCTATCCTATCCTGTCCTCTACTCTATCCTATCCTCTATCCTATCCTATCCACTATGCTATCCTATCCTCTATCCTATTTTATCCTCTATCCTATCCTATCCTCAATCCAATCCTATACTCTATCCTATCCTATCCTCTATCCTATCCAATCCTCTATCGTATCCTCTATCCTATCGTATCCTCTTTCCTATCCTATTCTCTATCCTATCCTATCCTCTATCCTATCCTATCCTCTATCGTATGCCCTACCCTATCCTATCTTCTATCCTATCCAATCCCCTATCCAATCCTCTATCCTATCCTATCCTTTATCGTATTCTATCCTTTATCCTATCTATCCTCAATCCAATCCTATCATCCATCCTATCCTATCCTCTATCATATCCTATCCTCTATCGTATCCTGAATCCTATCCTATCCTCTATCCTATCCTATCCACTATGCTATTATATCCTCTATCCTATTCTATCCTCTATCCTATCCTATCCTCAATCCAATCCTATCCTCTTACTTAACCTATCCCCTATCCTATCCTATCCTATCCTCTATCCTATCCAATCCTCAATCCTATCCTCTATCCTATCATATCCTCTATCCTATCCTATCCTCAATCCTATTCTATCCTCTATGCTATCCTATCTTCAATCCTATCCTATCCTCTATCCTATCCTATACTCTATCCTATCCTATCCTCTATCCTATCCTATCCTCAACCCTATTATATCCTCTATGCTTTCCAATCCACTATCCTATCCTATCCTCTATCCTATCCTATCCTCTATCCTATCCAATCCTCTATCGTATCCTATCCACTATCTTATCCTATCCTCTATCCTATTCCATCCTCAATCCTATCCTTTCCTCTATCCTATCCTCTAACCTATCCTATCCTCTTAGTGATCCTATCCTCTATGCAATCCTATCCTCTATCCTATCCTATCCTCTATCCAATCCTATCCTCTATCCTATCCTATCCTCCATCCTATCCTTTCCTCTATAATATCGTATCTTCTATCGTATCCTATCCTCTATGCTATCCTATCCTCAATCCTATCCTACCCTATATCCTATCCTTTCCTCAATCCAATCCTATATTCTATCCTATCGTATCCTCTATCGTATCATATCCTCTATCCTATCCAATCCTCTATCCTATCCTCTATCCTATCCTATCCTCTATCCTATCCTATCCTCTATCGTATCCTATCCTCTATCCCATCCAATCCTCTATCCTATGCTATCCTCTATCCTATCCTATCCCCAATCCTATCCTATCCTCATTCCTATCCTATCCTCAATCCTATCCTATAATCTATCCTATAGTATCCTCAATCCTATCCTATCCTCTATCCTATCCTATCCTCTATCCAATCCTATCCTCAATCCTATTCTATACTCATTCCTATCCTATAATCTATCCTATAGTATCCTATATCCTATCCTTTCCTCTATCCTATCCTATCCGCAATCCTATCCTATCCTCAATCCTATCCTATCCTCATTCCTATCCTATAATCTATCCTATAATATCCTCAATCCTATCTTATCCTCTATCCTATCCTATCCTCTATCCAATCCTATCCTCTATCATATCCTATCCTCAATCCTATCCTATCCTCTATCCTATCCTCTCGACTATCCTATCCTATCCCCTATCCTATTCTATACTCTATCCTATCTATCCTCAATCCAATCCTATCCTCTATCCTATCCCATCCTCTATTGTATCCTATCCTCTATCCTATCCAATCCTCTATCGCATCCTCTATCCTATCCTATCCTCTATCCTATCCTATCCTCTATCCAATCCTATCCTCAATCCTATCCTATACTCATTCCTATCCTATAATCTATCCTATAGTATCCTCTATCCTATCCTTTCCTCTATCCTATCCTATCCGCAATCCTATCCTATCCTCTATCCTATCCTCTCCTCTATCCTATCTTATCCTCTATCCTATCGTATCCTCTATCTAATCCTATCCTCAATCCTATCCTATCCTCTATCCTATAGTATCCTCTATCCTATACTATCCTCTATCCTATCCTATCCTCTATCCCATCCAATCTTCTATCCTATCCAATCCTCTATCCTATCCTCAATCCTATCCTATCCTCATTCCTATCCCATCCTCAATTGTATCCTATATTCTATCCTATAGTATCCTCAATCCTATCCTATCCTCCATCCTATCCTATCCTCAATCCAATCCTATACTCTATCCTATCCTATCCTCTATCCTATCCAATCCTCTATCGTATCCTCTATCCTATCGTATCCTCTTTCCTATCCTATTCTCTATCCTATCCTATCCTCTATCCTATCCTATCCTCTATCGTATGCCCTACCCTATCCTATCTTCTATCCTATCCAATCCCCTATCCAATCCTCTATCCTATCCTATCCTCTATCCTATCCTATCCTCTATCCTATCCTATCCTCTATCCTATCCTATCCTCTATCCTATCCTATCCTCTATCCTATCCTATCCTCTATCCTATCCTATCCTCTATCCTATCCTATCCTCAATCCTATCGAATCCTCTATCCTATCCTATCCTCTATGCTAACCTGTCCTCTACCCTATCCTATCCTCTATTCTATCCTATCCTCTATCCTATGCTATCCTCTATTCTATCGTATCCTCTATCCTATCCAATCCTATATCGTATCCTCTAACCTATCCTATCCTCTATCCTATCCTATCCTCTATCCTATCCTATTCTCTATCCTATCCTATCCTCTATCCTATCCTATCCTCTATCCTATCATATCCTCTATCCTATCCTATCCTGTATCCTATCCTATCCTCTATTCTATCCAATGCCCTATCCTATCCTCTATCTTATCCTATCCTCTATCCTATCCTATTCTATATCCTATCCTATCCTCTATCCTATCCAATCCCCTATCCTCTCCGCTATCCTATCCTATCCTCTATCCTATCCTATCCTCTATCGTATCCTATCCTCTATCCTATCCACTCCTATATCGTATCCTCTAGCCTATCCTATCCTCTATCCTATCCTATCCTCTATCCTATCCTATCCTCTATCCTATCCTATCCTCTATCCTATCCTATCCTCTATCCTATCCTATCCTCTATCCTATCCTATCCTCTATCCTATCCTATCCTCTATCCTATCCTATCCTCTATCCTATCCTATCCTCAATCCTATCGAATCCTCTATCCTATCCTATCCTCTATGCTAACCTGTCCTCTACCCTATCCTATCCTCTATTCTATCCTATCCTCTATCCTATGCTATCCTCTATTCTATCGTATCCTCTATCCTATCCAATCCTATATCGTATCCTCTAACCTATCCTATCCTCTATCCTATCCTATCCTCTATCCTATCCTATTCTCTATCCTATCCTATCCTCTATCCTATCCTATCCTCTATCCTATCATATCCTCTATCCTATCCTATCCTGTATCCTATCCTATCCTCTATTCTATCCAATGCCCTATCCTATCCTCTATCTTATCCTATCCTCTATCCTATCCTATTCTATATCCTATCCTATCCTCTATCCTATCCAATCCCCTATCCTCTCCGCTATCCTATCCTATCCTCTATCCTATCCTATCCTCTATCGTATCCTATCCTCTATCCTATCCACTCCTATATCGTATCCTCTAGCCTATCCTATCCTCTATCCTATCCTATCCTCTATCCTATCCTATCCTCTATCCTATCCTATCCTCTATCCTACCCTATTCTCTATCCTATCCTATCCAATCCCCTATCCTATCCTCTATCCTATCCTATCCTCAATCCCATCGAATCCTCTATCCTATCCTATCCTCTATGCTAACCTGTCCTCTACCCTATCCTATCCTCTATCCTATCCTATCCTGTATCCTATCCTATCCTCTATCCTATCCTATCCTCAATCCCATCGAATCCTCTATCCTATCCTATCCTCTATGCTAACCTGTCCTCTACCCTATCCTATCCTCTATCCTATCCTATCCTGTATCCTATCCTATCCTCTATCCTATCCTATCCTCTATTCTATCCTATCCTCTATCGTATCCTATCCTCTATCCTATCCAATCCTATATCGTATCCTCTAACCTATCCTATCCTCTATCCTATCCTATCCTCTATCCTATCCACTCCCCTATCCTATCCTCTATCATATCCTATCCTCTTTACTATAATATCATCTATCCTATCCTATCCGATCCTCTATCCTATCCTATCCTCTATCCTATCCTAATCTCTATCCTATCCTATCCTCTATCCTATCCTATCCTCTATCCTATCATATCCACTATCCTATCCTATCCTGTATCCTATCCTATCCTCTATTCTATCCAATCCCCTATCCTATCCTCTATCCTATCCTATCCTCTATCCTATCCTATCCTCTATCATATCCTATCCTCTATCCTATCTTATCCTCTATCCTATTCTATCCTCTATCCAATCCAATCCTATATCCTATTCACTATCCAATCCTATCCTATCCTCTATCCTATCCTACCCTCTATCCTATCCTATCCTATATCATATCCTATCCTCTATCCTATCCAATCCCCTATCCTCTCCTCTATCCTATCCTATACTCTATCATATCCTAACCTCTATCCTATCTTATCCTCTATCCTATTCTATACTCTATCCTATCCTTTCCGCTACCCTATCCTATCCTATATCCTATCCTATCCTCTATCGTATCCTATACTCTATCCTATCCACTCCTATATCGTATCCTCTAGCCTATCCTATCCTCTATCCTATCCTATCCTCTATCCTATCCTATCCTCTATCCTATCCTATCCTCTATCCTATCCTATCCTCTATCCAATCCTATCCTATATCGTATCCTCTAACCTATCCTATCCTCTATCCTATCCTATCCTCTATCCTATCCTATTCTCTATCCTATCCTATCCTCTATCCTATCCTATCCTCTATCCTATCATATCCTCTATCCTATCCTATCCTGTATCCTATCCTATCCTCTATTCTATCCAATCCCCTATCCTATCCTCTATCCTATCCTATCCTCTATCCTATCCTATTCTATATCCTATCCTATCCTCTATCCTATCCAATCCCCTATCCTCTCCGCTATCCTATCCTATCCTCTATCCTATCCTATCCTCTATCGTATCCTATCCTCTATCCTATCCACTCCTATATCGTATCCTCTAGCCTATCCTATCCTCTATCCTATCCTATCCTCTATCCTATCCTATCCTCTATCCTATCCTATCCTCTATCCTATCCTATCCTCTATCCTATCCTATCCTCTATCCTATCCTATCCTCTATCCTATCCTATCCTCTATCCTATCCTATCCTCTATCCTATCCTATCCTTTATCCTATCCTATCCTCTATCCTATCCTATCCTCTATCCTATCCTATCCTCTATCCTATCCTATCCTCTATCCTATCCTATCCTGTATCCTATTCTATCCTCTATCCTATCCAATCCTATATCCTATTCTCTATCCTATCCTATCCTATCCTCTATCCTATCCTACCCTCTATCCTATCCTATCCTATATCCTATCCTATCCTCTATCCTATCCTATCCTCTATCCTATCCAATCCTATATCCTATTCTCTATCCTATCCTATCCTATCCTCTATCCTATCCTACCCTCTATCCTATCCTATCCTATATCCTATCCTATCCTCTATCCTATCCTATCCTCTATCGTATCCTATCCTCTATCCTATCCAATCCTATATCGTATCCTCTATCCTATCCTATCCTCTATCCTATCCTATCCTCTATCCTATCCTCTATCATATCCTATCCTCTTTACTATAATATCATCTATCCTATCCTATCCTATCCTCTATCCTATCCTATCCTCTATCCTATCCTATCCTCTATCCTATCCTATCCTCTATCCTATCCTATCCTCTATCCTATCCTATCCTCTATCCTATCCTATCCTTTATCCTATCCTATCCTCTATCCTATCCTATCCTCTATCCTATCCTATCCTCTATCCTATCCTATCCTCTATCCTATCCTATCCTGTATCCTATTCTATCCTCTATCCTATCCAATCCTATATCCTATTCTCTATCCTATCCTATCCTATCCTCTATCCTATCCTACCCTCTATCCTATCCTATCCTATATCCTATCCTATCCTCTATCCTATCCTATCCTCTATCGTATCCTATCCTCTATCCTATCCAATCCTATATCGTATCCTCTATCCTATCCTATCCTCTATCCTATCCTATCCTCTATCCTATCCTCTATCATATCCTATCCTCTTTACTATAATATCATCTATCCTATCCTATCCTATCCTCTATCCTATCCTATCCTCTATCCTATCCTATCCTCTATCCTATCCTATCCTCTATCCAATCCTATCCTCTATCCTATCCTATCATATACTCTATCCTATCCTATCCTCTATCCTATCCTATGCTCTATCCTATCCTATCCTCTATCCTATCCTATCCTCTATCCTATCCTATCCTCTACCCAATCCTATCCTCTATCCTATCCTATCATATCCTCTATCCTATCCTATCCTCTATACTATTGTATCCTCTATCCTACCCTATTCTCTATCCTATCCTATCCAATCCCCTATCCTATCCTCTATCCTATCCTATCCTCAATCCCATCGAATCCTCTATCCTATCCTATCCTCTATGCTAACCTGTCCTCTACCCTATCCTATCCTCTATCCTATCCTATCCTGTATCCTATCCTATCCTCTATCCTATCCTATCCTCTATTCTATCCTATCCTCTATCGTATCCTATCCTCTATCCTATCCAATCCTATATCGTATCCTCTAACCTATCCTATCCTCTATCCTATCCTATCCTCTATCCTATCCAGTCCCCTATCCTATCCTCTATCATATCCTATCCTCTTTACTATAATATCATCTATCCTATCCTATCCGATCCTCTATCCTATCCTATCCTCTATCCTATCCTAATCTCTATCCTATCCTATCCTCTATCCTATCCTATCCTCTATCCTATCATATCCTCTATCCTATCCTATCCTGTATCCTATCCTATCCTCTATTCTATCCAATCCCCTATCCTATCCTCTATCCTATCCTATCCTCTATCCTATCCTATCCTCTATCATATCCTATCCTCTATCCTATCTTATCCTCTATCCTATTCTATCCTCTATCCAATCCAATCCTATATCCTATTCACTATCCAATCCTATCCTATCCTCTATCCTATCCTACCCTCTATCCTATCCTATCCTATATCATATCCTATCCTCTATCCTATCCAATCCCCTATCCTCTCCTCTATCCTATCCTATACTCTATCATATCCTAACCTCTATCCTATCTTATCCTCTATCCTATTCTATACTCTATCCTATCCTTTCCGCTACCCTATCCTATCCTATATCCTATCCTATCCTCTATCGTATTCTATACTCTATCCTATCCACTCCTATATCGTATCCTCTAGCCTATCCTATCCTCTATCCTATCCTATCATATCCTCTATCCTATCCTATCCTCTATCCTATCCTATGCTCTATCCTATCCTCTCCTCTATCCTATCCTATCCTCTATCCTATCCACTCCTATATCGTATCCTCTAGCCTATCCTATCCTCTATCCTATCCAATCCCATATCGTATCCTCTATCCTATCATATCCTCTATCCTATCCTATGCTCTATCCTATCCTATCCTCTATCCTATCCTATCCTCTATCCTATCCACTCCTATATCGTATCCTCTAGCCTATCCCATCCTCTATCCTATCCTATCCTCTATCCTATCCTAATCTCTATCCTATCCTATCCTCTATCCTATCCTATCCTCTATCCTATCCTATCCTCTATCCTATCCTATCCTGTATCCTATCCTATCCTCTATTCTATCCAATCCCCTATCCTATCCTCTATCCTATCCTATCCTCTATCCTATCCTATCCTCTATCATATCCTATCCTCTATCCTATCTTATCCTCTATCCTATTCTATCCTCTATCCAATCCAATCCTATATCCTATTCACTATCCAATCCTATCCTATCCTCTATCCTATCCTACCCTCTATCCTATCCTATCCTATATCATATCCTATCCTCTATCCTATCCAATCCCCTATCCTCTCCTCTATCCTATCCTATACTCTATCATATCCTAACCTCTATCCTATCTTATCCTCTATCCTATTCTATACTCTATCCTATCCTTTCCGCTACCCTATCCTATCCTATATCCTATCCTATCCTCTATCGTATCCTATACTCTATCCTATCCACTCCTATATCGTATCCTCTAGCCTATCCTATCCTCTATCCTATCCTATCCTCTATCCTATCCTATCCTCTATCCTATCCTATCCTCTATCCTATCCTATCCTCTATCCTATCCTATCCTCTATCCTATCCTATCCTCTATCCTATCCTATCCTCTATCCTATCCTATCCTCTATCCTATCCTATCCTCTATCCTATCCTATCCTCTATCCTATCCTATCCTCTATCCTATCCTATCCTCTATCCTATCCTATCCTCTATCCTATTCTATCCTCTATCCTATCCAATCCTATATCCTATTCTCTATACTATCCTATCCTCTATCCTATCCTATCCTCTATCGTATCCTATCCTCTATCCTATCCAATCCCATATCGTATCCTCTATCCTATCATATCCTCTATCCTATCCTATCCTCTATCCTATCCTATCCTCTATTCTATGCTATCCTCTATCGTATCCTATCCTCTATCCTATCCAATCCTATATCGTATCCTCTATCCTATCCTATCCTCTATCCTATCCTATCCTCTATCCTATCCTATCCTCTATCCAATCCTATCCTCTATCCTATCCTATCATATCCTCTATCCTATCCTATCCTCTATCCTATCCTATGCTCTATCCTATCCTATCCTCTATCCTATCCTATCCTCTATCCTATCCACTCCTATATCGTATCCTCTAGCCTATCCTATCCTCTATCCTATCCTATCCTCTATCCTATCCTATCTTCTATCCTATCCTATCCTCTATCCTATCCTATCCTCTATCCTATCCTATCCTCTATCCTATCCTATCCTCTATCCAATCCTATCCTCTATCCTATCCTATCATATCCTCTATCCTATCCTATCCTCTATCCTATCCTATGCTCTATCCTATCCTCTCCTCTATCCTATCCTATCCTCTATCCTATCCACTCCTATATCGTATCCTCTAGCCTATCCTATCCTCTATCCTATCCAATCCCATATCGTATCCTCTATCCTATCATATCCTCTATCCTATCCTATGCTCTATCCTATCCTATCCTCTATCCTATCCTATCCTCTATCCTATCCACTCCTATATCGTATCCTCTAGCCTATCCCATCCTCTATCCTATCCTATCCTCTATCCTATCCTATCCTCTATCGTATCCTATCCTCTATCCTATCCTATCCTCTATCCTATCCTATCCTCTATCCTATCCTATCCTCTATCCTATCCTATCCTCTATCCTATCCTATCCTCTATCCTATCCTATCCTCTATCCTATCCTATCCTCTATTCTATCCTATCCTCTATCGTATCCTATCCTCTATCCTATCCATTCCTATATCGTATCCTCTATCCTATCCTATCCTCTATCCTATCGTATCCTCTATCCTATCCTATCCTCCATCATATCCTATCCTCTATCCTATCCTATCCTCTATCCTATTCTATCCTCTATCCTGTACAATCCTATATCCTATTGTGTATCCTATCCTATCCTCTATCCTATCCTATCCTCTATCGTATCCTATCCTCTATCCTATCCAATCCTCTACCCAATCCTATCCTCTATCCTATCCTATCCTCTATCCAATCCTATCCTCTATCCTATCCTATCATATCCTCTATCCTATCCTATCCTCTATTCTATGCTATCCTCTATCGTATCCTATCCTCTATCCTATCCAATCCTATATCGTATCCTCTATCCTATCCTATCCTCTATCCTATCCTATCCTCTATCCTATCCTATCCTCTATCCAATCCTATCCTCTATCCTATCCTATCATATCCTCTATCCTCTATCCTATCCTATCCTCTATCCTATCCTATGCTCTATCCTATCCTATCCTCTATCCTATCCTATCCTCTATCCTATCCACTCCTATATCGTATCCTCTAGCCTATCCTATCCTCTATCCTATCCTATCCTCTATCCTATCCTATCCTCTATCCTATCCTATCCTCTATCCTATCCTATCCTCTATCCTATCCTATCCTCTATCCTATCCTATCCTCTATCCTATCCTATCCTCTATCCAATCCTATCCTCTATCCTATCCTATCATATCCTCTATCCTATCCTATCCTCTATCCTATCCTATGCTCTATCCTATCCTCTCCTCTATCCTATCCTATCCTCTATCCTATCCACTCCTATATCGTATCCTCTAGCCTATCCTATCCTCTATCCTATCCAATCCCATATCGTATCCTCTATCCTATCATATCCTCTATCCTATCCTATGCTCTATCCTATCCTATCCTCTATCCTATCCTATCCTCTATCCTATCCACTCCTATATCGTATCCTCTAGCCTATCCCATCCTCTATCCTATCCTATCCTCTATCCTATCCTATCCTCTATCCTATCCTATCCTCTATCCTATCCTATCCTCTATCTTATCCTATCCTCTATCCTATCCTATCCTCTATCCTATCCTATCCTCTATCCTATCCTATCCTCAATCCTATCGAATCCTCTATCCTATCCTATCCTCTATGCTAACCTGTCCTCTACCCTATCCTATCCTCTATTCTATCCTATCCTCTATCCTATGCTATCCTCTATTCTATCGTATCCTCTATCCTATCCAATCCTATATCGTATCCTCTAACCTATCCTATCCTCTATCCTATCCTATCCTCTATCCTATCCTATTCTCTATCCTATCCTATCCTCTATCCTATCCTATCCTCTATCCTATCATATCCTCTATCCTATCCTATCCTGTATCCTATCCTATCCTCTATTCTATCCAATCCCCTATCCTATCCTCTATCCTATCCTATCCTCTATCCTATCCTATTCTATATCCTATCCTATCCTCTATCCTATCCAATCCCCTATCCTCTCCGCTATCCTATCCTATCCTCTATCCTATCCTATCCTCTATCGTATCCTATCCTCTATCCTATCCACTCCTATATCGTATCCTCTAGCCTATCCTATCCTCTATCCTATCCTATCCTCTATTCTATCCTATCCTCTATCCTATGCTATCCTCTATTCTATCGTATCCTCTATCCTATCCAATCCTATATCGTATCCTCTAACCTATCCTATCCTCTATCCTATCCTATCCTCTATCCTATCCTATTCTCTATCCTATCCTATCCTCTATCCTATCCTATCCTCTATCCTATCATATCCTCTATCCTATCCTATCCTGTATCCTATCCTATCCTCTATTCTATCCAATCCCCTATCCTATCCTCTATCCTATCCTATCCTCTATCCTATCCTATTCTCTATCCTATCCTATCCTCTATCCTATCCTATCCTCTATCCTATCATATCCTCTATCCTATCCTATCCTGTATCCTATCCTATCCTCTATTCTATCCAATCCCCTATCCTATCCTCTATCCTATCCTATCCTCTATCCTATCCTATTCTATATCCTATCCTATCCTCTATCCTATCCAATCCCCTATCCTCTCCGCTATCCTATCCTATCCTCTATCCTATCCTATCCTCTATCGTATCCTATCCTCTATCCTATCCACTCCTATATCGTATCCTCTAGCCTATCCTATCCTCTATCCTATCCTATCCTCTATCCTATCCTATCCTCTATCCTATCCTATCCTCTATCCTATCCTATCCTCTATCCTATCCTATCCTCTATCCTATCCTATCCTCTATCCTATCCTATCCTCTATCCTATCCTATCCTCTATCCTATCCTATCCTCTATCCTATCCTATCCTTTATCCTATCCTATCCTCTATCCTATCCTATCCTCTATCCTATCCTATCCTCTATCCTATCCTATCCTGTATCCTATTCTATCCTCTATCCTATCCAATCCTATATCCTATTCTCTATCCTATCCTATCCTATCCTCTATCCTATCCTACCCTCTATCCTATCCTATCCTATATCCTATCCTATCCTCTAACCTATCCTATCCTCTATCGTATCCTATCCTCTATCCTATCCAATCCTATATCGTATCCTCTATCCTATCCTATCCTCTATCCTATCCTATCCTCTATCCTATCCTCTATCATATCCTATCCTCTTTACTATAATATCATCTATCCTATCCTATCCTATCCTCTATCCTATCCTATCCTCTATCCTATCCTATCCTCTATCCTATCCTATCCTCTATCCAATCCTATCCTCTATCCTATCCTATCATATACTCTATCCTATCCTATCCTCTATCCTATCCTATGCTCTATCCTATCCTATCCTCTATCCTATCCTATCCTCTATCCTATCCTATCCTCTACCCAATCCTATCCTCTATCCTATCCTATCATATCCTCTATCCTATCCTATCCTCTATACTATTCTATCCTCTATCCTACCCTATTCTCTATCCTATCCTATCCAATCCCCTATCCTATCCTCTATCCTATCCTATCCTCAATCCCATCGAATCCTCTATCCTATCCTATCCTCTATGCTAACCTGTCCTCTACCCTATCCTATCCTCTATCCTATCCTATCCTGAATCCTATCCTATCCTCTATCCTATCCTATCCTCTATTCTATCCTATCCTCTATCGTATCCTATCCTCTATCCTATCCAATCCTATATCGTATCCTCTAACCTATCCTATCCTCTATCCTATCCTATCCTCTATCCTATCCAGTCCCCTATCCTATCCTCTATCATATCCTATCCTCTTTACTATAATATCATCTATCCTATCCTATCCGATCCTCTATCCTATCCTATCCTCTATCCTATCCTAATCTCTATCCTATCCTATCCTCTATCCTATCCTATCCTCTATCCTATCATATCCTCTATCCTATCCTATCCTGTATCCTATCCTATCCTCTATTCTATCCAATCCCCTATCCTATCCTCTATCCTATCCTATCCTCTATCCTATCCTATCCTCTATCATATCCTATCCTCTATCCTATCTTATCCTCTATCCTATTCTATCCTCTATCCAATCCAATCCTATATCCTATTCACTATCCAATCCTATCCTATCCTCTATCCTATCCTACCCTCTATCCTATCCTATCCTATATCATATCCTATCCTCTATCCTATCCAATCCCCTATCCTCTCCTCTATCCTATCCTATACTCTATCATATCCTAACCTCTATCCTATCTTATCCTCTATCCTATTCTATACTCTATCCTATCCTTTCCGCTACCCTATCCTATCCTATATCCTATCCTATCCTCTATCGTATCCTATACTCTATCCTATCCACTCCTATATCGTATCGTCTAGCCTATCCTATCCTCTACCCTATCCTATCCTCTATCCTATCCTATCCTGTATCCTATCCTATCCTCTATTCTATCCAATCCCCTATCCTATCCTATCCTCTATCCTATCCAATCCTATATCGTATCCTCTAACCTATCCTATCCTCTATCATATCCTATCCTCTATCCTATCCTATACTCTATCATATCCTAACCTCTATCCTATCTTATCCTCTATCCTATTCTATACTCTATCCTATCCTTTCCGCTACCCTATCCTATCCTATATCCTATCCTATCCTCTATCGTATCCTATACTCTATCCTACCCACTCCTATATCGTATCCTCTATCCTATCCTATCATATACTCTATCCTATCCTATCCTCTATCCTATCCTATGCTCTATCCTATCCTATCCTCTATCCTATCCTATCCTCTATCCTATCCTATCCTCTACCCAATCCTATCCTCTATCCTATCCTATCATATCCTCTATCCTATCCTATCCTCTATACTATTCTATCCTCTATCCTACCCTATTCTCTATCCTATCCTATCCAATCCCCTATCCTATCCTCTATCCTATCCTATCCTCAATCCCATCGAATCCTCTATCCTATCCTATCCTCTATGCTAACCTGTCCTCTACCCTATCCTATCCTCTATCCTATCCTATCCTGTATCCTATCCTATCCTCTATCCTATCCTATCCTCTATTCTATCCTATCCTCTATCGTATCCTATCCTCTATCCTATCCAATCCTATATCGTATCCTCTAACCTATCCTATCCTCTATCCTATCCTATCCTCTATCCTATCCAGTCCCCTATCCTATCCTCTATCATATCCTATCCTCTTTACTATAATATCATCTATCCTATCCTATCCGATCCTCTATCCTATCCTATCCTCTATCCTATCCTAATCTCTATCCTATCCTATCCTCTATCCTATCCTATCCTCTATCCTATCATATCCTCTATCCTATCCTATCCTGTATCCTATCCTATCCTCTATTCTATCCAATCCCCTATCCTATCCTCTATCCTATCCTATCCTCTATCCTATCCTATCCTCTATCATATCCTATCCTCTATCCTATCTTATCCTCTATCCTATTCTATCCTCTATCCAATCCAATCCTATATCCTATTCACTATCCAATCCTATCCTATCCTCTATCCTATCCTACCCTCTATCCTATCCTATCCTATATCATATCCTATCCTCTATCCTATCCAATCCCCTATCCTCTCCTCTATCCTATCCTATACTCTATCATATCCTAACCTCTATCCTATCTTATCCTCTATCCTATTCTATACTCTATCCTATCCTTTCCGCTACCCTATCCTATCCTATATCCTATCCTATCCTCTATCGTATCCTATACTCTATCCTATCCACTCCTATATCGTATCGTCTAGCCTATCCTATCCTCTACCCTATCCTATCCTCTATCCTATCCTATCCTGTATCCTATCCTATCCTCTATTCTATCCAATCCCCTATCCTATCCTATCCTCTATCCTATCCAATCCTATATCGTATCCTCTAACCTATCCTATCCTCTATCATATCCTATCCTCTATCCTATCCTATACTCTATCATATCCTAACCTCTATCCTATCTTATCCTCTATCCTATTCTATACTCTATCCTATCCTTTCCGCTACCCTATCCTATCCTATATCCTATCCTATCCTCTATCGTATCCTATACTCTATCCTACCCACTCCTATATCGTATCCTCTAGCCTATCCTATCCTCTATCCTATCCTATCCTCTATCCTATCCTATCCTCTATCGTATCCTATCCTCTATCCTATCCTATCCTATCCTCTATCCTATCCTATCCTCTATCCTATCCTATCCTCTATCCTATCCTATCCTCTATCCTATCCTATCCTCTATCCTATCCAGTCCCCTATCCTATCCTCTATCATATCCTATCCTCTTTACTATAATATCAACTATCCTATCCTCTATCCTATCCTATCCTATCCTCTATCCTATCCTATCCTCTATCCTATCCTATCCTCTATCCTATCCTATCCTCTATCCTATTATATCCTCTATCCTATCCTATCCTGTATCCTATCCTATCCTCTATTCTATCCAATCCCCTATCCTATCCTATCCTCTATCCTATCCAATCCTATATCGTATCCTCTAACCTATCCTATCCTCTATCCTATCCTATCCTCTATCCTATCCAGTCCCCTATCCTATCCTCTACCATATCCTATCCTCTTTACTATAATATCATCTATCCTATCCTATCCGATCCTCTATCCTATCGAATCCTATATCGTATCCTAATCTCTATCCTATCCTATCCTCTATCCTATCCTATCCTCTATCCTATCATATCCTCTATCCTATCCTATCCTGTATCCTATCCTATCCTCTATTCTATCCAATCCCCTATCCTATCCTATCCTCTATCCTAGCCTATCCTCTATCCTATCATATCCTCTATCCTATCCTATCCTGTATCCTATTCTATCCTCTATCCTATCCAATCCTATATCCTATTCTCTATCCTATCCTATCCTATCCTCTATCCTATCCGACCCTCTATCCTATCCTATCCTATATCCTATCCTATCCTCTATCCTATCCTATCCTCTATCGTATCGTATCCTCTATCCTATCCAATCCTATATCGTATCCTCTATCCTATCCTATCCTATCCTCTATCCTATCCTATCCTCTATCCTATCCTATCCTCTATCCTATCCTCTATCATATCCTATCCTCTTTACTATAATATCATCTATCCTAACCTATCCTATCCTCTATCCTATCCTATCCTCTATCCTATCCTATCCTCTATCCAATCCTATCCTCTATCCTATCCTATCATATCCTCTATCCTATCCTATCCTCTATCCTATCCTATGCTCTATCCTATCCTATCCTCTATCCTATCCTATCCTCTATCCTATCCTATCCTCTACCCAATCCTATCCTCTATCCTATCCTATCATATCGTCTATCCTATCCTATCCTCTATACTATTGTATCCTCTATCCTACCCTATTCTCTATCCTATCCTATCCAATCCCCTATCCTCTCCTCTATCCTATCCTATCCTCAATCCCATCGAATCCTCTATCCTATCCTATCCTCTATGCTAACCTGTCCTCTACCCTATCCTATCCTCTATCCTATCCTATCCTGTATCCTATCCTATCCTCTATCCTATCCTATCCTCTATTCTATCCTATCCTCTATCGTATCCTATCCTCTATCCTATCCAATCCTATATCGTATCCTCTAACCTATCCTATCCTCTATCCTATCCTATCCTCTATCCTATCCAGTCCCCTATCCTATCCTCTATCATATCCTATCCTCTTTACTATAATATCATCTATCCTATCCTATCCGATCCTCTATCCTATCCTATCCTCTATCCTATCCTAATCTCTATCCTATCCTATCCTCTATCCTATCCTATCCTCTATCCTATCATATCCTCTATCCTATCCTATCCTGTATCCTATCCTATCCTCTATTCTATCCAATCCCCTATCCTATCCTCTATCCTATCCTATCCTCTATCCTATCCTATCCTCTATCATATCCTATCCTCTATCCTATCTTATCCTCTATCCTATCCTATCCTCTATCCTATCCTATCCTCTATCGTATACTATACTCTATCCTATCCACTCCTATATCGTATCCTCTAGCCTATCCAATCCCCTATCCTATCCTATCCTCTATCCTATCCAATCCTATATCGTATCCTCTAACCTATTCTATCCTCTATCCTATCCTATCCTCTATCCTATCTAGTCCCCTATCCTATCCTCTATCATATCCTATCCTCTTTACTATAATATCATCTATCCTATCCTATCCGATCCTCTATCCTATCCAATCCTATATCGTATCCTCTAACCTATCCTATCCTCTATCCTATCCTATCCTCTATCCTATCCAGTCCCCTATCCTATCCTCTATCATATCCTATCCTCTTTACTATAATATCATCTATCCTATCCTATCCGATCCTCTATCCTATCCTATCCTCTATCCTATCCTATCCTCTATCCTATCATATCCTACATCCTATCCTATCCTGTATCCTATCCTATCCTCTATTCTATCCAATCCCCTATCCTATCCTATCCGCTATCCTATCCTATCCTCTATCCTATCATACCCTCTATCCTATCCTATCCTGTATCCTATTCTATCCTCCATCCTATCCAATCCTATATCCTATTCCCTATCCTATCCTATCCTATCCTCTATCCTATCCTACCCTCTATCCTATCCTATCCTACATCCTATCCTATCCTCTATCCTATCCTATCCTGTATCCTATTCTATCCTCTATCCTATCCAATCCTATATCGTATCCTCTATCCTATCCTATCCTCTATCCTATCCAGTACCCTATCCTATCCTCTATCATATCCTATCCTCTATCCTATCATATCCTCTATCATATCCTATCCTCTTTACTATAATATCATCTATCCTATCCTATCCGATCCTCTATCCTATCCTATCCTCTATCCTATCCTAATCTCTATCCTATCCTATCCTCTATCCTATCCTATCCTCTATCCTATCATATCCTCTATCCTATCCTATCCTGTATCCTATCCTATCCTCTATTCTATCCAATCCCCTATCCTATCCTCTATCCTATCCTCTCCTCTATCCTATCCTATCATCTATTATATCCTAATCTCTATCCTATCCTATCCTCTATCCTATCCTATCCTCTATCCTATCATATCCTCTATCCTATCCTATCCTGTATCCTATCCTATCCTCTATTCTATCCAATCCCCTATCCTATCCTATCCGCTATCCTATCCTATCCTCTATCCTATCATATCCTCTATCCTATCCTATCCTGTATCCTATTCTATCCTCTATCCAATCCAATCCTATATCCTATTCTCTATCCTATCCTATCCTATCCTCTATCCTATCATACCCTCTATCCTATCCTATCCTACATCCTATCCTATCCTCTATCCTATCCTATCCTCTATCCTATTCTATCCTCTATACTGTCCAATCCTATATCCTATTCTCTATCCTATCCTATCCTCTATCCTATCCTATCCTCTATCGTATCCTATCCTCTATCCTATCCAATCCTATATCGTATCCTCTATCCTATCCTATCCTCTATCCTATCCTATCCTCTATCCTATCCAGTACCCTATCCTATCCTCTATCATATCATATCCTCTTTACTATAATATCATCTATCCTATCCTATCCTATCCTCTATCCTATCCTATCCTCTATCATATCCTAACCTCTATCCTATCTTATCCTCTATCCTATTCTATACTCTATCCTATCCTTTCCGCTACCCTATCCTATCCTATATCCTATCCTATCCTCTATCCTATCATATCCTCTATCCTATCCTATCCTGTATCCTATCCTATCCTCTATTCTTTCCAATCCCCTATCCTATCCTCTATCCTATCCTATCCTCTATCCTATCCTATCCTCTATCATATCCTATCCTCTATCCTATCTTATCCTCTATCCTATTCTATCCTCTATCCAATCCAATCCTATATCCTATTCACTATCCAATCCTATCCTATCCTCTATCCTATCCTACCCTCTATCCTATCCTATCCTATATCATATCCTATCCTCTATCCTATCCAATCCCCTATCCTCTCCTCTATCCTATCCTATACTCTATCATATCCTAACCTCTATCCTATCTTATCCTCTATCCTATTCTATACTCTATCCTATCCTTTCCGCTACCCTATCCTATCCTATATCCTATCCTATCCTCTATCGTATCCTATACTCTATCCTATCCACTCCTATATCGTATCGTCTAGCCTATCCTATCCTCTACCCTATCCTATCCTCTATCCTATCCTATCCTGTATCCTATCCTATCCTCTATTCTATCCAATCCCCTATCCTATCCTATCCTCTATCCTATCCAATCCTATATCGTATCCTCTAACCTATCCTATCCTCTATCATATCCTATCCTCTATCCTATCCTATACTCTATCATATCCTAACCTCTATCCTATCTTATCCTCTATCCTATTCTATACTCTATCCTATCCTTTCCGCTACCCTATCCTATCCTATATCCTATCCTATCCTCTATCGTATCCTATACTCTATCCTACCCACTCCTATATCGTATCCTCTAGCCTATCCTATCCTCTATCCTATCCTATCCTCTATCCTATCCTATCCTCTATCGTATCCTATCCTCTATCCTATCCTATCCTATCCTCTATCATATCCTAACCTCTATCCTATCTTATCCTCTATCCTATTCTATACTCTATCCTATCCTTTCCGCTACCCTATCCTATCCTATATCCTATCCTATCCTCTATCGTATCCTATACTCTATCCTACCCACTCCTATATCGTATCCTCTAGCCTATCCTATCCTCTATCCTATCCTATCCTCTATCCTATCCTATCCTCTATCGTATCCTATCCTATATCCTATCCTATCCTCTATCGTATCCTATACTCTATCCTATCCACTCCTATATCGTATCGTCTAGCCTATCCTATCCTCTACCCTATCCTATCCTCTATCCTATCCTATCCTGTATCCTATCCTATCCTCTATTCTATCCAATCCCCTATCCTATCCTATCCTCTATCCTATCCAATCCTATATCGTATCCTCTAACCTATCCTATCCTCTATCATATCCTATCCTCTATCCTATCCTATACTCTATCATATCCTAACCTCTATCCTATCTTATCCTCTATCCTATTCTATACTCTATCCTATCCTTTCCGCTACCCTATCCTATCCTATATCCTATCCTATCCTCTATCGTATCCTATACTCTATCCTACCCACTCCTATATCGTATCCTCTAGCCTATCCTATCCTCTATCCTATCCTATCCTCTATCCTATCCTATCCTCTATCGTATCCTATCCTCTATCCTATCCTATCCTATCCTCTATCCTATCCTATCCTCTATCCTATCCTATCCTCTATCCTATCCTATCCTCTATCCTATCCTATCCTCTATCCTATCCAGTCCCCTATCCTATCCTCTATCATATCCTATCCTCTTTACTATAATATCAACTATCCTATCCTCTATCCTATCCTATCCTATCCTCTATCCTATCCTATCCTCTATCCTATCCTATCCTCTATCCTATCCTATCCTCTATCCTATTATATCCTCTATCCTATCCGATCCTGTATCCTATCCTATCCTCTATTCTATCCAATCCCCTATCCTATCCTATCCTCTATCCTATCCTATCCTCTACCCAATCCTATCCTCTATCCTATCCTATCATATCGTCTATCCTATCCTATCCTCTATACTATTGTATCCTCTATCCTACCCTATTCTCTATCCTATCCTATCCAATCCCCTATCCTCTCCTCTATCCTATCCTATCCTCAATCCCATCGAATCCTCTATCCTATCCTATCCTCTATGCTAACCTGTCCTCTACCCTATCCTATCCTCTATCCTATCCTATCCTGTATCCTATCCTATCCTCTATCCTATCCTATCCTCTATTCTATCCTATCCTCTATCGTATCCTATCCTCTATCCTATCCAATCCTATATCGTATCCTCTAACCTATCCTATCCTCTATCCTATCCTATCCTCTATCCTATCCAGTCCCCTATCCTATCCTCTATCATATCCTATCCTCTTTACTATAATATCATCTATCCTATCCTATCCGATCCTCTATCCTATCCTATCCTCTATCCTATCCTAATCTCTATCCTATCCTATCCTCTATCCTATCCTATCCTCTATCCTATCATATCCTCTATCCTATCCTATCCTGTATCCTATCCTATCCTCTATTCTATCCAATCCCCTATCCTATCCTCTATCCTATCCTATCCTCTATCCTATCCTATCCTCTATCATATCCTATCCTCTATCCTATCTTATCCTCTATCCTATCCTATCCTCTATCCTATCCTATCCTCTATCGTATACTATACTCTATCCTATCCACTCCTATATCGTATCCTCTAGCCTATCCAATCCCCTATCCTATCCTATCCTCTATCCTATCCAATCCTATATCGTATCCTCTAACCTATTCTATCCTCTATCCTATCCTATCCTCTATCCTATCTAGTCCCCTATCCTATCCTCTATCATATCCTATCCTCTTTACTATAATATCATCTATCCTATCCTATCCGATCCTCTATCCTATCCAATCCTATATCGTATCCTCTAACCTATCCTATCCTCTATCCTATCCTATCCTCTATCCTATCCAGTCCCCTATCCTATCCTCTATCATATCCTATCCTCTTTACTATAATATCATCTATCCTATCCTATCCGATCCTCTATCCTATCCTATCCTCTATCCTATCCTATCCTCTATCCTATCATATCCTACATCCTATCCTATCCTGTATCCTATCCTATCCTCTATTCTATCCAATCCCCTATCCTATCCTATCCGCTATCCTATCCTATCCTCTATCCTATCATACCCTCTATCCTATCCTATCCTGTATCCTATTCTATCCTCCATCCTATCCAATCCTATATCCTATTCCCTATCCTATCCTATCCTATCCTCTATCCTATCCTACCCTCTATCCTATCCTATCCTACATCCTATCCTATCCTCTATCCTATCCTATCCTGTATCCTATTCTATCCTCTATCCTATCCAATCCTATATCGTATCCTCTATCCTATCCTATCCTCTATCCTATCCAGTACCCTATCCTATCCTCTATCATATCCTATCCTCTATCCTATCATATCCTCTATCATATCCTATCCTCTTTACTATAATATCATCTATCCTATCCTATCCGATCCTCTATCCTATCCTATCCTCTATCCTATCCTAATCTCTATCCTATCCTATCCTCTATCCTATCCTATCCTCTATCCTATCATATCCTCTATCCTATCCTATCCTGTATCCTATCCTATCCTCTATTCTATCCAATCCCCTATCCTATCCTCTATCCTATCCTCTCCTCTATCCTATCCTATCCTCTATTATATCCTAATCTCTATCCTAACCTATCCTCTATCCTATCCTATCCTCTATCCTATCATATCCTCTATCCTATCCTATCCTGTATCCTATCCTATCCTCTATTCTATCCAATCCCCTATCCTATCCTATCCGCTATCCTATCCTATCCTCTATCCTATCATATCCTCTATCCTATCCTATCCTGTATCCTATTCTATCCTCTATCCTATCCAATCCTATATCCTATTCTCTATCCTATCCTATCCTATCCTCTATCCTATCCTACCCTCTATCCTATCCTATCCTACATCCTATCCTATCCTCTATCCTATCCTATCCTCTATCCTATTCTATCCTCTATACTGTCCAATCCTATATCCTATTCTCTATCCTATCCTATCCTCTATCCTATCCTATCCTCTATCGTATCCTATCCTCTATCCTATCCAATCCTATATCGTATCCTCTATCCTATCCTATCCTCTATCCTATCCTATCCTCTACCCAATCCTATCCTCTATCCTATCCTATCATATCCTCTATCCTATCCTATACTCTATCCTATTCAATCCTCTATCCTATCCAATCCTATATCCTATTCTCTATCCTATACTATCCTCTATCCTATCCTATCCTCTATCGTATCCTATCCTCTATCCTATCCTATCCGATCCTCTATCCTATCCTATCCTCTATCCTATCCTATTCTCTATCCTATCCTATCCTCTATCCTATCCTATCCTCTATCCTATCCTATCCTCTATCCTATCCTATCCTCTATCCAATCCTATCCTCTATCCTATCCTATCATATCCTCTATCCTATCCTATCCTCTATCCTATCCTATGCTCTATCCTATCCTATCCTCTATCCTATCCTATCCTCTATCCTATCCTATCCTCTATCCTATCCTATCCTATATCCTATCCTATCCTCTATCCTATCCTATCCTCTATCCTATCCTATCCTCTATTCTATCCTATCCTCTATCGTATCCTATCCTCTATCCTATCCAATCCTATATCGTATCCTCTATCCTATCCTATCCTCTATCCTATCCAGTCCCCTATCCTATCCTCTATCATATCGTATCCTCTTTACTATAATATCATCTACCCTATCCTATCATATCCTCTATCCTATCCTATCCTCTATCCTATCCTATCCTCTATCCTATCCTATCCTCTACCCTATTCTATCCTCTATCCTATCCAATCCTATATCCTATTCTCTATCCTATCCTATCCTCTATCCTATCCTATCCTCTATCATATCCTATCCTCTATCCTATCTTATCCTCTATCCTATTCTATCCTCTATCCAATCCAATCCTCTATCCTATTCTCTATCCTATCCTATCCTATCCTCTATCCTATCCTACCCTCTATCCTATCCTATCCTATATCATATCCTATCCTCTATCCTATCCAATCCCCTATCCTCTCCTCTATCCTATCCTATACTCTATCATATCCTAACCTCTATCCTATCTTATCCTCTATCCTATTCTATACTCTATCCTATCCTTTCCGCTATCCTATACTATCCTCTATCCTATCCTATCCTCTATCGTATCCTATCCTCTATCCTATCCTATCATCTATCCTATCCTATCCTCTATCCTATTCTATCCTCTATCCTATCCAATCCTATATCCTATTCTCTATCCTATCCTATCCTCTATCCTATCCTATCCTCTATCGTATCCTATCCTCTATCCTATCCAATCCTATATCGTATCCTCTAACCTATCCTATCCTCTATCCTATCCTATCCTCTATCCTATCCTATCCTCTATCCTATCCAGTCCCCTATCCTATCCTCTATCATATCCTATCCTCTTTACTATAATATCATCTATCCTATCCTATCCGATCCTCTATCCTATCCTATCCTCTATCCTATCCTAATCTCTATCCTATCCTATCCTCTATCCTATCCTATCCTCTATCCTATCATATCCTCTAACCTATCCTATCCTGTATCCTATCCTATCCTCTATTCTATCCAATCCCCTATCCAATCCTATCCTCTATCGTATCCTATCCTCTATCCTATCCAATCCCATATCGTATCCTCTACCCTATCCTCTCCTGTATCCTATCCTATCCTCTATCCTATTCTATCCTCTATCCTGTCCAATCCTATATCCTATTCTCTATCCTATCCTATCCTCTATCCTATCCTATCCTCTATCCTATCCTATCCTCTATCCTATCCTATCCTATATCCTATCCTATCCTCTACCCTATACTATCCTCTATCCTATCCTATCCTCTATTCTATCCTATCCTCTATCGTATCCTATCCTCTATCCTATCCTATCCTCTATCCAGTCCTATCCTCTATCCTATCCTATCCTCTACCCAATCCTATCCTCTATCCTATTCAATCCTCTATCCTATCCAATCCTATATCCTATTCTCTATCCTATCCTAATCTCTATCCTATCCTATCCTCTATCCTATCCTATCGTCTATCCTATCATATCCTCTATTCTATCCTATCCTCTATCGTATCCTATCCTCTATCCTATCCAATCCTATATCGTATCCTCTATCCTATCCTATCCTCTATCCTATCCTATCCTCTATCCTATCCAGTCCCCTATCCTATCCTCTATCATATCCTATCCTCTTTACTATAATATCATCTACCCTATCCTATCCTATCCTCTATCCTATCCTATCCTCTATCCTATCCTATCCTCTATCCTTTCCTATCCTCTATCCTATCCTATCCTCTATCCAATCCTATCCTCTGTCCTATCCTATCATATCCTCTATCCTATCCTATCCTCTATCCTGTCCAATCCTATATCGTATCCTCTATCCTATTCTATCCTCTATCCTATCCTATCCTCTATCCTATTCTCTATCCTATCCTATCCTCTATCCTATCCTATCCTCTATCCTATTCAATCCTCTATCCTATCCAATCCTATATCCTATTCTCTATCCTATCCTAATCTCTATCCTATCCTATCCTCTATCCTATCCTATCCTCTATCCTATCATATCCTCTATCCTATCCTATCCTGTATCCTATCCTATCCTCTATTCTATCCAATCCCCTATCCTATCCTATCCTCTATCGTATCCTATCCTCTATCCTATCGAATCCCATATCGTATCCTCTATCCTATCCTCTCCTGTATCCTATCCTATCCTCTATCCTATTCTATCCTCTATCCTGTCCAATCCTATATCCTATTCTCTATCCTATCCTATCCTCTATCCTATCCTATCCTCTATCCAATCCTATCCTCTATCCTATCCTATCATATCCTCTATCCTATCCTATCCTCTATCCTATCCTATGCTCTATCCTATCCTATCCTCTATCCTATCCTATCCTCTATCCTATCCTATCCTCTATCCTATCCTATCCTATATCCTATCCTATCCTCTATCCTATCCTATCCTCTATCCTATCCTATCCTCTATTCTATCCTATCCTCTATCGTATCCTATCCTCTATCCTATCCAATCCTATATCGTATCCTCTATCCTATCCTATCCTCTATCCTATCCTATCCTCTATCCTATCCAGTACCCTATCCTATCCTCTATCATATCCTATCCTCTTTACTATAATATCATCTATCCTATCCTATCCTATCCTCTATCCTATCCTATCCTCTATCCTATCCTATCCTCTATCCTATCCTATCCTCTATCCTATCCTATCCTCTATCCAATCCTATCCTCTGTCCTATCCTATCATATCCTCTATCCTATCCTATCCTCTATCCTATCCTATGCTCTATCCTATCCCATCGTCTATCCTATCCTATCCTCTATCCTATCCTATCCTCTACCCAATCCTATCCTCTATCCTATCCTATCATATCCTCTATCCTATCCTATCCCATCGTCTATCCTATCCTCTATACTATTGTATCCCCTATCCTACCCTATTCTCTATCCTATCCTATCCAATCCCCTATCCTATCCTCTATCCTATCCTATCCTCAATCCCATCGAATCCTCTATCCTATCCTATCCTCTATGCTAACCTGTCCACTACCCTATCCTATCCTCTATCCTATCATATCATCTATCCAATCCTATCCTCTATCCTATCCTGTCCTCTATCCTATCATATCCTCTATCCTATGCTATCCTGCATCCTATCCTATCCTCTATTCTATACAATCCCCTATCGTATCCTCTATCCTATCCTATCCTCTATCCTATCCTATCCTCTATCATATCCTATCCTCTATCCTATCCTATCCTCTATCCTATTCTATCCTCTATCCTATCCACTCCTATATCCTATTCTCTATCCTATCCTATCCTCTATCCTATCCTATCCTCTATCGTATCCTATCCTCTATCCTATCCAATCCCATATCGTATCCTCTATCCTATCCTCTCCTGTATCCTATCCTATCCTCTATCCTATTCTATCCTCTATCCTATCCTATCCTCTATCCTATTCTCTATCCTATCCTATCCTCTATCCTATCCTATCCTCTATCCAATCCTATCCTCTATCCTATCCTATCATATCCTCTATCCTATCCTATCCTCTATCCTATCCTATGCTCTATCCTATCCTATCCTCTATCCTATCCTATCCTCTATCCTATCCTATCCTCTACCCAATCCTATCCTCTATCCTATCCTATCATATCCTCTATCCTATCCTATACTCTATCCTATTCAATCCTCTATCCTATCCAATCCTATATCCTATTCTCTATCCTATACTATCCTCTATCCTATCCTATCCTCTATCGTATCCTATCCTCTATCCTATCCTATCCGATCCTCTATCCTATCCTATCCTCTATCGTATCCTATCCTCTATCCTATCCTATCCGATCCTCTATCCTATCCTATCCTCTATCCTATCCTATTCTCTATCCTATCCTATCCTCTATCCTATCCTATCCTCTATCCTATCATATCCTCTATCCTATCCTATCCTGTATCCTATCCTATCCTCTATTCTATCCAATCCCCTATCCTATCCTCTATCCTATCCTATCCTCTATCATATCCTATGTTCTATCCTATCTTATCCTCTATCCTATTCTATCCTCTATCCAATCCAATCCTCTATCCTATTCTCTATCCTATCCTATCCTATCCTCTATCGTATCCTACCCTCTATCCTATCCTATCCTATATCATATCCTATCCTCTATCCTATCCAATCCCCTATCCTCTCCTCTATCCTATCCTATACTCTATCATATCCTAACCTCTATCCTATCTTATCCTCTATCCTATTCTATACTCTATCCTATCCTTTCCGCTATCCTATCCTATCCTCTATCCTATCCTATCCTCTATCGTATCCTATCCTCTATCCTATCCTATCCTCTATCCTATCCTATCCTCTATCCTATTCTATCCTCTATCCTATCCAATCCTATATCCTATTCTCTATCCTATCCTATCCTCTATCCTATCCTATCCTCTATCGTATCCTATCCTCAATCCTATCCAATCCTATATCGTATCCTCTAACCTATCCTATCCTCTATCCTATCCTATCCTCTATCCTATCCTATCCTCTATCCTATCCTATCCTCTATCCTATCCATTCCCCTATCCTATCCTCTATCATATCCTATCCTCTTTACTATAATATCATCTATCCTATCCTATCCGATCCTCTATCCTATCCTATCCTCTATCCTATCCTAATCTCTATCCTATCCTATCCTATATCCTATGCTATCCTCTATCCTATCATATCCTCTATCCTATCCTATCCTGTATCCTATCCTATCCTCTATTCTATCCAATCCCCTATCCTATCCTATCCTCTATCGTATCCTATCCTCTATCCTATCCAATCCCATATCGTATCCTCTATCCTATCCTCTCCTGTATCCTATCCTATCCTCTATCCTATTCTATCCTCTATCCTGTCCAATCCTATATCCTATTCTCTATCCTATCCTATCCTCTATCCTATCCTATCCTCTATCCAATCCTATCCTCTATCCTATCCTATCATATCCTCTATCCTGTCCTATCCTCTATCCTATCCTATGCTCTATCCTATTCTATCCTCTATCCTATCCTATCCTCTCTCCTATCCTATCCTCTATCCTATCCTATCCTCTATCCTATATCCTATCCTATCCTCTATCCTATCCTATCCTCTATCCTATCCTATCCTCTATTCTATCCTATCCTCTATCGTATCCTATCCTCTATCCTATCCAATCCTATATCGTATCCTCTATCCTATCCTATCCTCTATCCTATCGTATTCTCTATCCTATCCAGTACCCTATCCTATCCTCTATCTTATCCTATCCTCTTTACTATAATATCCTCTATCCTATCCTCTATCCTATCCTATCCTCTATCCTATCCTATCCTCTATCCAATCCTATCCTCTATCCTATCCTATCATATCCTCTATCCTATCCTATCCTCTATCCTATCCTATGCTCTATCCTATCCCATCGTCTATCCTATCCTATCCTCTATCCTATCCTATCCTCTACCCAATCCTATCCTCTATCCTATCCTATCATATCCTCTATCCTATCCTATCCTCTATCCTATCCTATCCTCTATCCTATCCTATCCTATATCCTATCCTATCCTCTATTCTATCCTATCCTCTATCGTATCCTATCCTATATCCTATCCTATCCTCTATCCTATCCTATCCTCTATCCTATCCTATCCTCTATTCTATCCTATCCTCTATCGTATCCTATCCTCTATCCTATCCAATCCTATATCGTATCCTCTATCCTATCCTATTCTCTATCCTATCCTATCCTCTATCCTATCCTATCCTCTATCCTATCCTATCCTCTATCCTATCCTATCCTCTATCCAATCCTATCCTCTGTCCTATCCTATCATATCCTCTATCCTATCCTAACCTCTATCCTGTCCAATCCTATATCCTATTCTCTATCCTATCCTATCCTCTATCCTATCCTATCCTCTATCGTATCCTATCCTCTATCCTATCCAATCCTATATCGTATCCTCTATCCTATCCTATCCTCTATCCTATCCTATCCTCTATCCTATCCAGTCCCCTATCCTATCCTCTATCATATCCTATCCTCTTTTCTATAATATCATCTATCCTATCCTATCCTATCCTCTATCCTATCCTATCCTCTATCCTATCCTCTATCCTATCCTATCCTCTATCCTATCCTCTATCCTATCCTATCCTCTATCCTATCCTATCCTCTATCCAATCCTATCCTCTATCCTATCCTATCATATCCTCTATCCTATCCTATCCTCTATCCTATCCTATGCTCTATCCTATCCTATCCTCTATCCTATCCTATCCTCTATCCTATCCTATCCTCTACCCAATCCTATCCTCTATCCTATCCTATCATATCCTCTATCCTATCCTATCCTCTATCCTATTCAATCCTCTATCCTATCCTATCCTCTATTCTATCCTATCCTCTATCGTATCCTATCCTCTATCCTATCCAATCCTATATCGTATCCTCTATCCTATCCTATCCTCTATCCTATCCTATCCTCTATCCTATCATATCCTCTATCCTATCCTATCCTGTATCCTATCCTATCCTCTATTCTATCCAATCCCCTATCCTATCCTCTATCCTATCCTATCCTCTATCATATCCTATGTTCTATCCTATCTTATCCTCTATCCTATTCTATCCTCTATCCAATCCAATCCTCTATCCTATTCTCTATCCTATCCTATCCTATCCTCTATCCTATCCTACCCTCTATCCTATCCTATCCTATATCATATCCTATCCTCTATCCTATCCAATCCCCTATCCTCTCCTCTATCCTATCCTATACTCTATCATATCCTAACCTCTATCCTATCTTATCCTCTATCCTATTCTATACTCTATCCTATCCCTTCCGCTATCCTATCCTATCCTCTATCCTATCCTATCCTCTATCGTATCCTATCCTCTATCCTATCCTATCCTCTATCCTATCCTATCCTCTATCCTATTCTATCCTCTATCCTATCCAATCCTATATCCTATTCTCTATCCTATCCTATCCTCTATCCTATCCTATCCTCTATCGTATCCTATCCTCAATCCTATCCAATCCTATATCGTATCCTCTAACCTATCCTATCCTCTATCCTATCCTATCCTCTATCCTATCCTATCCTCTATCCTATCCTATCCTCTATCCTATCCATTCCCCTATCCTATCCTCTATCATATCCTATCCTCTTTACTACAATATCATCTATCCTATCCTATCCGATCCTCTATCCTATCCTATCCTCTATCCTATCCTAATCTCTATCCTATCCTATCCTCTATCCTATGCTATCCTCTATCCTATCATATCCTCTATCCTATCCTATCCTGTATCCTATCCTATCCTCTATTCTATCCAATCCCCTATCCTATCCTATCCTCTATCGTATCCTATCCTCTATCCTATCCAATCCCATATCGTATCCTCTATCCTATCCTCTCCTGTATCCTATCCTATCCTCTATCCTATTCTATCCTCTATCCTGTCCAATCCTATATCCTATTCTCTATCCTATCCTATCCTCTATCCTATCCTATCCTCTACCCAATCCTATCCTCTATCCTATCCTATCATATCCTCTATCCTGTCCTATCCTCTATCCTATCCTATGCTCTATCCTATTCTATCCTCTATCCTATCCTATCCTCTATCCTATCCTATCCTCTATCCTATCCTATCCTCTATCCTATATCCTATCCTATCCTCTATCCTATCCTATCCTCTATCCTATCCTATCCTCTATTCTATCCTATCCTCTATCGTATTCTATCCTCTATCCTATCCAATCCTATATCGTATCCTCTATCCTATCCTATCCTCTATCCTATCCTATTCTCTATCCTATCCAGTACCCTATCCTATCCTCTATCATATCCTATCCTCTTTACTATAATATCCTCTATCCTATCCTCTATCCTATCCTATCCTCTATCCTATCCTATCCTCTATCCAATCCTATCCTCTATCCTATCCTATCATATCCTCTATCCTATCCTATCCTCTATCCTATCCTATGCTCTATCCTATCCCATCGTCTATCCTATCCTATCCTCTATCCTATCCTATCCTCTACCCAATCCTATCCTCTATCCTATCCTATCATATCCTCTATCCTATCCTATCCTCTATCCTATCCTATCCTCTATCCTATCCTATCCTATATCCTATCCTATCCTCTATTCTATCCTATCCTCTATCGTATCCTATCCTATATCCTATCCTATCCTCTGTCCTATCCTATCCTCTATCCTATCCTATCCTCTATTCTATCCTATCCTCTATCGTATCCTATCCTCTATCCTATCCAATCCTATATCGTATCCTCTATCCTATCCTATCCTCTATCCTATCCTATCCTCTATCCTATCCAGTCCCCTATCCTATCCTCTATCATATCCTATCCTCTTTACTATAATATCATCTACCCTATCCTATCCTATCCTCTATCCTATCCTATCCTCTATCCTATCCTACCCTCTATCCTATCCTATCCTCTATCCTATCCTATCCTCTATCCTATCCTATCCTCTATCCAATCCTATCCTCTGTCCTATCCTATCATATCCTCTATCCTATCCTATCCTCTATCCTGTCCAATCCTATATCCTATTCTCTATCCTATCCTATCCTCTATCCTATCCTATCCTCTATCCTATCCTATCCTCTATCCTATCCTATCCTCTATCCTATATCCTATCCTATCCTCTATCCTATCCTATCCTCTATCCTATCCTATCCTCTATTCTATCCTATCCTCTATCGTATTCTATCCTCTATCCTATCCAATCCTATATCGTATCCTCTATCCTATCCTATCCTCTATCCTATCCTATTCTCTATCCTATCCAGTACCCTATCCTATCCTCTATCATATCCTATCCTCTTTACTATAATATCCTCTATCCTATCCTCTATCCTATCCTATCCTCTATCCTATCCTATCCTCTATCCAATCCTATCCTCTATCCTATCCTATCATATCCTCTATCCTATCCTATCCTCTATCCTATCCTATGCTCTATCCTATCCCATCGTCTATCCTATCCTATCCTCTATCCTATCCTATCCTCTACCCAATCCTATCCTCTATCCTATCCTATCATATCCTCTATCCTATCCTATCCTCTATCCTATCCTATCCTCTATCCTATCCTATCCTATATCCTATCCTATCCTCTATTCTATCCTATCCTCTATCGTATCCTATCCTATATCCTATCCTATCCTCTGTCCTATCCTATCCTCTATCCTATCCTATCCTCTATTCTATCCTATCCTCTATCGTATCCTATCCTCTATCCTATCCAATCCTATATCGTATCCTCTATCCTATCCTATCCTCTATCCTATCCTATCCTCTATCCTATCCAGTCCCCTATCCTATCCTCTATCATATCCTATCCTCTTTACTATAATATCATCTACCCTATCCTATCCTATCCTCTATCCTATCCTATCCTCTATCCTATCCTACCCTCTATCCTATCCTATCCTCTATCCTATCCTATCCTCTATCCTATCCTATCCTCTATCCAATCCTATCCTCTGTCCTATCCTATCATATCCTCTATCCTATCCTATCCTCTATCCTGTCCAATCCTATATCCTATTCTCTATCCTATCCTATCCTCTATCCTATCCTATCCTCTATCGTATCGTATCCTCTATCCTATCCAATCCTATATCGTATCCTCTATCCTATCCTATCCTCTATCCTATCCTATCCTCTATCCTATCCAGTCCCCTATCCTATCCTCTATCATATCCTATCCTCTATACTATAATATCATCTATCCTATCCTATCCTATCCTCTATCCTATCCTATCCTCTATCCTATCCTATCCTCTATCCTATCCTATCCTCTATCCAATCCTATCCTCTATCCTATCCTATCATATCCTCTATCCTATCCTATCCTCTATCCTATCCTATGCTCTATCCTATCCTATCCTCTATCCTATCCTATCCTCTATCCTATCCTATCCTGTACCCAATCCTATCCTCTATCCTATCCTATCATATCCTCTATCCTATCCTATCCTCTATCGTATCCTATCCTCTATCCTATCCAATCCCATATCGTATCCTCTATCCTATCCTATCCTGTATCCTATCCTATCCTCTATCCTATCCTATCCTCTATTCTATCCTATCCTCTATAGTATCCTATCCTCTATCCTATCCAATCCTATATCGTATCCTCTAACATATCCTATCTTCTATCCTATCCTATCCTCTATCCTATCCTATCCTCTATCCTATCCAGTCCCCTACCCTATCCTCTATCATATCCTATCCTCTTTACTATAATATCATCTATCCTATCCTATCCGATCCTCTATCCTATCCTATCCTCTATCCTATCCTATCCTCTATCGTATCCTATCCTCTATCCTATCCACTCCTATATCGTATCCTCTAGCCTATCCTATCCTCTATCCTATCCTATCGTCTATCCTATCCTATCCTCTATCCTATCCTATCCTCTATCCTATCCTATCCTCTATCCTATCCTATCCTCTATCCTATCCTATCCTCTATCCTATCCTATCCTCTATCCTATCCAGTCCCCTATCCTATCCTCTATCATATCCTATCCTCTTTACTATAATATCATCTATCCTATCCTATCCGATCCTCTATCCTATCCTATCCTCTATCCTATCCTATCCGATCCTCTATCCTATCCTATCCTCTATCCTATCCTATTCTCTATCCTATCCTATCCTCTATCCTATCCTATCCTCTATCCTATCATATCCTCTATCCTATCCTATCCTGTATCCTATCCTATCCTCTATTCTATCCAATCCCCTATCCTATCCTCTATCCTATCCTATCCTCTATCATATCCTATCCTCTATCCTATCTTATCCTCTATCCTATTCTATCCTCTATCCAATCCAATCCTATATCCTATTCTCTATCCTATCCTATCCTATCCTCTATCCTATCCTACCCTCTATCCTATCCTATCCTATATCATATCCTAACCTCTATCCTATCTTATCCTCTATCCTATTCTATACTCTATCCTATCCTTTCCGCTATCCTATCCTATCCTCTATCCTATCCTATCCTCTATCGTATCCTATCCTCTATCCTATCCTATCCTCTATCCTATCCTATCCTCTATCCTATTCTATCCTCTATCCTATCCAATCCTATATCCTATTCTCTATCCTATCCTATCCTCTATCCTATCCTATCCTCTATCGTATCCTATCCTCTATCCTATCCAATCCTATATCGTATCCTCTAACCTATCCTATCCTCTATCCTATCCTATCCTCTATCCTATCCTATCCTCTACCCTATCCAGTCCCCTATCCTATCCTCTATCATATCCTATCCTCTTTACTATAATATCATCTATCCTATCCTATCCGATCCTCTATCCTATCCTATCCTCTATCCTATGCTAATCTCTATCCTATCCTATCCTCTATCCTATCCTATCCTGTATCCTATCCTATCCTCTATCCTATCCTATCCTCTATTCTATCCTATCCTCTATCGTATCGTATCCTCTATCCTATCCTATCCTCTATCATATCCTATCCTCTTTACTATAATATCATCTATCCTATCCTATCCTATCCTCTATCCTATCCTATCCTCTATCCTATCCTATCCTATCCTCTATCCTATCCTATCCTCTATCCAATCCTATCCTCTATCCTATCCTATCATATCCTCTATCCTATCCTATCCTCTATCCTATCCTATGCTCTACCCTATCCTATCCTCTATCCTATCCTATCCTCTATCCTATCCTATCCTCTATCCTATCCTATCCTCTATTCTATCCTATCCTCTATCGTATCCTATCCTCTATCCTATCCAATCCTATATCGTATCCTCTAACATATCCTATCTTCTATCCTATCCTATCCTCTATCCTATCCTATCCTCTATCCTATCCAGTCCCCTACCCTATCCTCTATCATATCCTATCCTCTTTACTATAATATCATCTATCCTATCCTATCCGATCCTCTATCCTATCCTATCCTCTATCCTATCCTATCCTCTATCGTATCCTATCCTATCGTCTATCCTATCCTATCCTCTATCCTATCCTATCCTCTATCCTATCCTATCGTCTATCCTATCCTATCCTCTATCCTATCCTATCCTCTATCCTATCCTATCCTCTATCCTATCCTATCCTCTATCCTATCCTATCCTATCCTCTATCCTATCCAGTCCCCTATCCTATCCTCTATCATATCCTATCCTCTTTACTATAATATCATCTATCCTATCCTATCCGATCCTCTATCCTATCCTATCCTCTATCCTATCCTATCCGATCCTCTATCCTATCCTATCCTCTATCCTATCCTATTCTCTATCCTATCCTATCCTCTATCCTATCCTATCCTCTATCCTATCATATCCTCTATCCTATCCTATCCTGTATCCTATCCTATCCTCTATTCTATCCAATCCCCTATCCTATCCTCTATCCTATCCTATCCTCTATCATATCCTATCCTCTATCCTATCTTATCCTATATCCTATTCTATCCTCTATCCAATCCAATCCTATATCCTATTCTCTATCCTATCCTATCCTATCCTCTATCCTATCCTACCCTCTATCCTATCCTATCCTATATCATATCCTATCCTCTATCCTATCCAATCCCCTATCCTCTCCTCTATCCTATCCTATACTCTATCATATCCTAACCTCTATCCTATCTTATCCTCTATCCTATTCTATACTCTATCCTATCCTTTCCGCTATCCTATCCTATCCTCTATCCTATCCTATCCTCTATCGTATCCTATCCTCTATCCTATCCTATCCTCTATCCTATCCTATCCTCTATCCTATTCTATCCTCTATCCTATCCAATCCTATATCCTATTCTCTATCCTATCCTATCCTCTATCCTATCCTATCCTCTATCGTATCCTATCCTCTATCCTATCCAATCCTATATCGTATCCTCTAACCTATCCTATCCTCTATCCTATCCTATCCTCTATCCTATCCTATCCTCTATCCTATCCAGTCCCCTATCCTATCCTCTATCATATCCTATCCTCTTTACTATAATATCATCTATCCTATCCTATCCGATCCTCTATCCTATCCTATCCTCTATCCTATCCTAATCTCTATCCTATCCTATCCTCTATCCTATCCTATCCTCTATCCTATCCTATCCTCTATCATATCCTATCCTCTACCCAATCCTATCCTCTATCCTATCCTATCATATCCTCTATCCTATCCTATCCTCTATCCTATTCAATCCTCTATCCTATCCAATCCTATATCCTATTCTCTATCCTATCCTATCCTCTATCCTATCCTATCCTCTATCGTATCCTATCCTCTATCCTATCCAATCCCATATCGTATCCTCTATCCTATCCTATACTGTATCCTATCCTATCCTCTATCCTATCCTATCCTCTATTCTATCCTATCCTCTATAGTATCCTATCCTCTATCCTATCCAATCCTATATCGTATCCTCTAACATATCCTATCTTCTATCCTATCCTATCCTCTATCCTATCCTATCCTCTATCCTATCCAGTCCCCTACCCTATCCTCTATCATATCCTATCCTCTTTACTATAATATCATCTATCCTATCCTATCCTATCCTCTATCCTATCCACTCCTATATCGTATCCTCTAGCCTATCCTATCCTCTATCCTATCCTATCGTCTATCCTATCCTATCCTCTATCCTATCCTATCCTCTATCCTATCCTATCCTCTATCCTATCCAGTCCCCTATCCTATCCTCTATCATATCCTGTCCTCTTTACTATAATATCATCTATCCTATCCTATCCGATCCTCTATCCTATCCTATCCTCTATGCTATCCTATCCGATCCTCTATCCTATCCTATCCTCTATCCTATCCTATTCTCTATCCTATCCTATCCTCTATCCTATCCTATCCTCTATCCTATCCTATCCTCTATCCTATCCTATCCTCTATCCAATCCTATCCTCTGTCCTATCCTATCATATCCTCTATCCTATCCTATCCTCTATCCTGTCCAATCCTATATCCTATTCTCTATCCGATCCTATCCTCTATCCTATCCTATCCTCTATCGTATCCTATCCTCTATCCTATCCAATCCTATATCGTATCCTCTATCCTATCCTATCCTCTATCCTATCCTATCCTCTATCCTATCCAGTCCCCTATCCTATCCTCTATCATATCCTATCCTCTTTACTATAATATCATCTATCCTATCCTATCCTATCCTCTATCCTATCCTATCCTCTATCCTATCCTATCCTCTATCCTATCCTATCCTCTATCCAATCCTATCCTCTATCCTATCCTATCATATCCTCTGTCCTATCCTATCCTCTATCCTATCCTATGCTCTATCCTATCCTATCCTCTATCCTATCCTATCCTCTATCCTATCCTATCCTCTACCCAATCCTATCCTCTATCCTATCCTATCATATCCTCTATCCTATCCTATCCTCTATCCTATTCAATCCTCTATCCTATCCAATCCTATATCCTATTCTCTATCCTATCCTATCCTCTATCCTATCCTATCCTCTATCGTATCCTATCCTCTATCCTATCCAATCCCATATCGTATCCTCTATCCTATCCTATCCTGTATCCTATCCTATCCTCTATCCTATCCTATCCTCTATTCTATCCTATCCTCTATCGTATCGTATCCTCTATCCTATCCTATCCTCTATCATATCCTATCCTCTTTACTATAATATTATCTATCCTATCCTATCCTATCCTCTATCCTATCCTATCCTCTATCCAATCCTATCCTCTATCCTATCCTATCATATCCTCTATCCTATCCTCTATCCTATCCTATCCTATATCCTATCCTATCCTCTATCCTATCCTATCCTCTATCCTATCCTATCCTCTATTCTATCCTATCCTCTATCGTATCCTATCCTCTATCCTATCCAAACCTATATCGTATCCTCTATCCTATCCTATCCTCTATCCTATCCTATCCTCTATCCTATCCAGTCCCCTATCCTATCCTCTATCATATCCTATCCTCTTTACTATAATATCATCTACCCTATCCTATCCTATCCTCTATCCTATCCTATCCTCTATCCTATCCTATCCTCTATCCTATCCTGTCCTCTATCCTATCCTATCCTCTATCCAATCCTATCCTCTGTCCTATCCTATCATATCCTCTATCCTATCCTATCCTCTATCCTGTCCAATCCTATATCCTATTCTCTATCCTATCCTATCCTCTATCGTATCCTATCCTCTATCCTATCCAATCCTATATCGTATCCTCTATCCTATCCTATCCTCTATCCTATCCTATCCTCTATCCTATCCAGTCCCCTATCCTATCCTCTATCATATCCTGTCCTCTTTACTATAATATCATCTATCCTATCCTATCCGATCCTCTATCCTATCCTATCCTCTATGCTATCCTATCCGATCCTCTATCCTATCCTATCCTCTATCCTATCCTATTCTCTATCCTATCCTATCCTCTATCCTATCCTATCCTCTATCCTATCCTATCCTCTATCCTATCCTATCCTCTATCCAATCCTATCCTCTGTCCTATCCTATCATATCCTCTATCCTATCCTATCCTCTATCCTGTCCAATCCTATATCCTATTCTCTATCCGATCCTATCCTCTATCCTATCCTATCCTCTATCGTATCCTATCCTCTATCCTATCCAATCCTATATCGTATCCTCTATCCTATCCTATCCTCTATCCTATCCTATCCTCTATCCTATCCAGTCCCCTATCCTATCCTCTATCATATCCTATCCTCTTTACTATAATATCATCTATCCTATCCTATCCTATCCTCTATCCTATCCTATCCTCTATCCTATCCTATCCTCTATCCTATCCTATCCTCTATCCAATCCTATCCTCTATCCTATCCTATCATATCCTCTGTCCTATCCTATCCTCTATCCTATCCTATGCTCTATCCTATCCTATCCTCTATCCTATCCTATCCTCTATCCTATCCTATCCTCTACCCAATCCTATCCTCTATCCTATCCTATCATATCCTCTATCCTATCCTATCCTCTATCCTATTCAATCCTCTATCCTATCCAATCCTATATCCTATTCTCTATCCTATCCTATCCTCTATCCTATCCTATCCTCTATCGTATCCTATCCTCTATCCTATCCAATCCCATATCGTATCCTCTATCCTATCCTATCCTGTATCCTATCCTATCCTCTATCCTATCCTATCCTCTATTCTATCCTATCCTCTATCGTATCGTATCCTCTATCCTATCCTATCCTCTATCATATCCTATCCTCTTTACTATAATATTATCTATCCTATCCTATCCTATCCTCTATCCTATCCTATCCTCTATCCAATCCTATCCTCTATCCTATCCTATCATATCCTCTATCCTATCCTCTATCCTATCCTATCCTATATCCTATCCTATCCTCTATCCTATCCTATCCTCTATCCTATCCTATCCTCTATTCTATCCTATCCTCTATCGTATCCTATCCTCTATCCTATCCAAACCTATATCGTATCCTCTATCCTATCCTATCCTCTATCCTATCCTATCCTCTATCCTATCCAGTCCCCTATCCTATCCTCTATCATATCCTATCCTCTTTACTATAATATCATCTACCCTATCCTATCCTATCCTCTATCCTATCCTATCCTCTATCCTATCCTATCCTCTATCCTATCCTATCCTCTATCCTATCCTATCCTCTATCCAATCCTATCCTCTGTCCTATCCTATCATATCCTCTATCCTATCCTATCCTCTATCCTGTCCAATCCTATATCCTATTCTCTATCCTATCCTATCCTCTATCGTATCCTATCCTCTATCCTATCCAATCCTATATCGTATCCTCTATCCTATCCTATCCTCTATCCTATCCTATCCTCTATCCTATCCAGTCCCCTATCCTATCCTCTATCATATCCTATCCTCTTTACTATAATATCATCTATCCTATCCTATCCGATCCTCTATCCTATCCTATCCTCTATCCTATCCTAATCTCTATCCTATCCTATCCTCTATCCTATCCTATCCTCTATCCTATCCTATCCTCTATCCTATCCTATCCTCTATCCTATCCTATCCTCTACCCAATCCTGTCCTCTATCCTATCCTATCATATCCTCTATCCTATCCTATCCTCTATCCTATTCAATCCTCTATCCTATCCAATCCTATATCCTATTCTCTATCCTATCCTATCCTCTATCCTATCCTATCCTCTATCGTATCCTATCCTCTATCCTATCCAATCCCATATCGTATCCTCTATCCTATCCTATACTGTATCCTATCCTATCCTCTATCCTATCCTATCCTCTATTCTATCCTATCCTCTATAGTATCCTATCCTCTATCCTATCCAATCCTATATCGTATCCTCTAACATATCCTATCTTCTATCCTATCCTATCCTCTATCCTATCCTATCCTCTATCCTATCCAGTCCCCTACCCTATCCTCTATCATATCCTATCCTCTTTACTATAATATCATCTATCCTATCCTATCCTATCCTCTATCCTATCCACTCCTATATCGTATCCTCTAGCCTATCCTATCCTCTATCCTATCCTATCGTCTATCCTATCCTATCCTCTATCCTATCCTATCCTCTATCCTATCCTATCCTCTATCCTATCCTATCCTCTATCCTATCCAGTCCCCTATCCTATCCTCTATCATATCCTGTCCTCTTTACTATAATATCATCTATCCTATCCTATCCGATCCTCTATCCTATCCTATCCTCTATGCTATCCTATCCGATCCTCTATCCTATCCTATCCTCTATCCTATCCGATCCTCTATCCTATCCTATCCTCTATCCTATCCTATTCTCTATCCTATCCTATCCTCTATCCTATCCTATCCTCTATCCTATCCTATCCTCTATCCTATCCTATCCTCTATCCAATCCTATCCTCTGTCCTATCCTATCATATCCTCTATCCTATCCTATCCTCTATCCTGTCCAATCCTATATCCTATTCTCTATCCTATCCTATCCTCTATCCTATCCTATCCTCTATCGTATCCTATCCTCTATCGTATCCTATCCTCTATCCTATCCAATCCTATATCGTATCCTCTATCCTATCCTATCCTCTATCCTATCCTATCCTCTATCCTATCCAGTCCCCTATCCTATCCTCTATCATATCCTATCCTCTTTACTATAATATCATCTATCCTATCCTATCCTATCCTCTATCCTATCCTATCCTCTATCCTATCCTATCCTCTATCCTATCCTATCCTCTATCCAATCCTATCCTCTATCCTATCCTATCATATCCTCTATCCTATCCTATCCTCTATCCTATCCTATCCTCTATCGTATCCTATCCTCTATCGTATCCTATCCTCTATCCTATCCAATCCTATATCGTATCCTCTATCCTATCATATCCTCTATCCTATCCTATCCTCTATCCTATTCAATCCTCTATCCTATCCAATCCTATATCCTATTCTCTATCCTATCCTATCCTCTATCCTATCCTATCCTCTATCGTATCCTATCCTCTATCCTATCCAATCCCATATCGTACCCTCTATCCTATCCTATCCTGTATCCTATCCTATCCTCTATCCTATCCTATCCTCTATTCTATCCTATCCTCTATCGTATCGTATCCTCTATCCTATCCTATCCTCTATCATATCCCATCCTCTTTACTATAATATCATCTATCCTATCCTATCCTATCCTCTATCCTATCCTATCATATCCTCTATCCTATCCTATCCTCTATCCTATCCTATGCTCTATCCTATCCTATCCTCTATCCTATCCTATCCTCTATCCTATCCTATCCTCTACCCAATCCTATCCTCTATCCTATCCTATCATATCCTCTATCCTATCCTATCCTCTATCCTATTCAATCCTCTATCCTATCCAATCCTATATCCTATTCTCTATCCTATCCTATCCTCTATCCTATCCTATCCTCTATCGTATCCTATCCTCTATCCTATCCAATCCCATATCGTATCCTCTATCCTATCCTATCCTGTATCCTATCCTATCCTCTATCCTATCCTATCCTCTATTCTATCCTATCCTCTATCGTATCGTATCCTCTATCCTATCCTATCCTCTATCATATCCTATCCTCTTTACTATAATATCATCTATCCTATCCTATCCTATCCTCTATCCTATCCTATCCTCTATCCTATCCTATCCTCTATCCAATCCTATCCTCTATCCTATCCTATCATATCCTCTATCCTATCCTATCCTCTATCCTATCCTATGCTCTATCCTATCCTATCCTCTATCCTATCCTATCCTCTATCCTATCCTATCCTCTATCCTATCCTATCCTATATCCTATCCTATCCTCTATCCTATCCTATCCTCTATCCTATCCTATCCTCTATTCTATCCTATCCTCTATCGTATCCTATCCTCTATCCTATCCAAACCTATATCGTATCCTCTATCCTATCCTATTATCTATCCTATCCTATCCTCTATCCTATCCAGTCCCCTATCCTATCCTCTATCATATCCTATCCTCTTTACTATAATATCATCTACCCTATCCTATCCTATCCTCTATCCTATCCTATCCTCTATCCTATCCTATCCTCTATACTATCCTATCCTCTATCCTATCCTATCCTCTATCCAATCCTATCCTCTGTCCTATCCTATCATATCCTCTATCCTATCCTATCCTCTATCCTGTCCAATCCTATATCCTATTCTCTATCCTATCCTATCCTCTATCCTATCCTATCCTCTATCGTATCCTATCCTCTATCCTATCCAATCCTATATCGTATCCTCTATCCTATCCTATCCTCTATCCTATCCTATCCTCTATCCTATCCAGTCCCCTATCCTATCCTCTATCATATCCTATCCTCTTTACTATAATATCATCTATCCTATCCTATCCTATCCTCTATCCTATCCTATCCTCTATCCTATCCTATCCTCTATCCTATCCTATCCTCTATCCAATCCTATCCTCTATCCTATCCTATCATATCCTCTATCCTATCCTATCCTCTATCCTATCCTATGCTCTATCCTATCCTATCCTCTATCCTATCCTATCCTCTATCCTATCCTATCCTCTACCCGATCCTATCCTCTATCCTATCCTATCATATCCTCTATCCTATCCTATCCTCTATCCTATTCAATCCTCTATCCTATCCAATCCTATATCCTATTCTCTATCCTATCCTATCCTCTATCCTATCCTATCCTCTATCGTATCCTATCCTCTATCCTATCAAATCCCATATCGTATCCTCTATCCTATCCTATCCTGTATCCTATCCTATCCTCTATCCTATCCTATCCTCTATTCTATCCTATCCTCTATAGTATCCTATCCTCTATCCTATCCAATCCTATATCGTGTCCTCTAACATATCCTATCTTCTATCCTATCCTATCCTTTATCCTATCCTATCCTCTATCCTATCCAGTCCCCTACCCTATCCTCTATCATATCCTATCCACTTTACTATAATATCATCTATCCTATCCTATCCGATCCTCTATCCTATCCTATCCTCTATCCTATCCTATCCTCTATCGTATCCTATCCTCTATCCTATCCACTCCTATATCGTATCCTCTAGCCTATCCTATCCTCTATCCTATCCTATCGTCTATCCTATCCTATCCTCTATCCTATCCTCTATCCTATCCTATCCTCTATCCTATCCTATCCTCTATCCTATCCTATCCTCTATCCTGTCCAGTCCCCTATCCTATCCTCTATCATATCCTATCCTCTTTACTATAATATCATCTATCCTATCCTATCCGATCCTCTATCCTATCCTATCCTCTATCCTATCCTATCCGATCCTCTATCCTATCCTATCCTCTATCCTATCCTATTCTCTATCCTATCCTATCCTCTATCCTATCCAGTCCCCTATCCTATCCTCTATCATATCCTGTCCTCTTTACTATAATATCATCTATCCTATCCTATCCGATCCTCTATCCTATCCTATCCTCTATGCTATCCTATCCGATCCTCTATCCTATCCTATCCTCTATCCTATCCTATTCTCTATCCTATCCTATCCTCTATCCTATCCTATCCTCTATCCTATCCTATCCTCTATCCTATCCTATCCTCTATCCAATCCTATCCTCTGTCCTATCCTATCATATCCTCTATCCTATCCTATCCTCTATCCTGTCCAATCCTATATCCTATTCTCTATCCGATCCTATCCTCTATCCTATCCTATCCTCTATCGTATCCTATCCTCTATCCTATCCAATCCTATATCGTATCCTCTATCCTATCCTATCCTCTATCCTATCCTATCCTCTATCCTATCCAGTCCCCTATCCTATCCTCTATCATATCCTATCCTCTTTACTATAATATCATCTATCCTATCCTATCCTATCCTCTATCCTATCCTATCCTCTATCCTATCCTATCCTCTATCCTATCCTATCCTCTATCCAATCCTATCCTCTATCCTATCCTATCATATCCTCTGTCCTATCCTATCCTCTATCCTATCCTATGCTCTATCCTATCCTATCCTCTATCCTATCCTATCCTCTATCCTATCCTATCCTCTACCCAATCCTATCCTCTATCCTATCCTATCATATCCTCTATCCTATCCTATCCTCTATCCTATTCAATCCTCTATCCTATCCAATCCTATATCCTATTCTCTATCCTATCCTATCCTCTATCCTATCCTATCCTCTATCGTATCCTATCCTCTATCCTATCCAATCCCATATCGTATCCTCTATCCTATCCTATCCTGTATCCTATCCTATCCTCTATCCTATCCTATCCTCTATTCTATCCTATCCTCTATCGTATCGTATCCTCTATCCTATCCTATCCTCTATCATATCCTATCCTCTTTACTATAATATTATCTATCCTATCCTATCCTATCCTCTATCCTATCCTATCCTCTATCCAATCCTATCCTCTATCCTATCCTATCATATCCTCTATCCTATCCTCTATCCTATCCTATCCTATATCCTATCCTATCCTCTATCCTATCCTATCCTCTATCCTATCCTATCCTCTATTCTATCCTATCCTCTATCGTATCCTATCCTCTATCCTATCCAAACCTATATCGTATCCTCTATCCTATCCTATCCTCTATCCTATCCTATCCTCTATCCTATCCAGTCCCCTATCCTATCCTCTATCATATCCTATCCTCTTTACTATAATATCATCTACCCTATCCTATCCTATCCTCTATCCTATCCTATCCTCTATCCTATCCTATCCTCTATCCTATCCTATCCTCTATCCTATCCTATCCTCTATCCAATCCTATCCTCTGTCCTATCCTATCATATCCTCTATCCTATCTTATCCTCTATCCTGTCCAATCCTATATCCTATTCTCTATCCTATCCTATCCTCTATCGTATCCTATCCTCTATCCTATCCAATCCTATATCGTATCCTCTATCCTATCCTATCCTCTATCCTATCCTATCCTCTATCCTATCCAGTCCCCTATCCTATCCTCTATCATATCCTATCCTCTTTACTATAATATCATCTATCCTATCCTATCCGATCCTCTATCCTATCCTATCCTCTATCCTATCCTAATCTCTATCCTATCCTATCCTCTATCCTATCCTATCCTCTATCCTATCCTATCCTCTATCCTATCCTATCCTCTATCCTATCCTATCCTCTACCCAATCCTGTCCTCTATCCTATCCTATCATATCCTCTATCCTATCCTATCCTCTATCCTATTCAATCCTCTATCCTATCCAATCCTATATCCTATTCTCTATCCTATCCTATCCTCTATCCTATCCTATCCTCTATCGTATCCTATCCTCTATCCTATCCAATCCCATATCGTATCCTCTATCCTATCCTATACTGTATCCTATCCTATCCTCTATCCTATCCTATCCTCTATTCTATCCTATCCTCTATAGTATCCTATCCTCTATCCTATCCAATCCTATATCGTATCCTCTAACATATCCTATCTTCTATCCTATCCTATCCTCTATCCTATCCTATCCTCTATCCTATCCAGTCCCCTACCCTATCCTCTATCATATCCTATCCTCTTTACTATAATATCATCTATCCTATCTATCCTATCCTCTATCCTATCCACTCCTATATCGTATCCTCTAGCCTATCCTATCCTCTATCCTATCCTATCGTCTATCCTATCCTATCCTCTATCCTATCCTATCCTCTATCCTATCCTATCCTCTATCCTATCCTATCCTCTATCCTATCCAGTCCCCTATCCTATCCTCTATCATATCCTGTCCTCTTTACTATAATATCATCTATCCTATCCTATCCGATCCTCTATCCTATCCTATCCTCTATGCTATCCTATCCGATCCTCTATCCTATCCTATCCTCTATCCTATCCTATTCTCTATCCTATCCTATCCTCTATCCTATCCTATCCTCTATCCTATCCTATCCTCTATCCTATCCTATCCTCTATCCTATCCTATCCTCTATCCAATCCTATCCTCTGTCCTATCCTATCATATCCTCTATCCTATCCTATCCTCTATCCTGTCCAATCCTATATCTATTCTCTATCCTATCCTATCCTCTATCCTATCCTATCCTCTATCGTATCCTATCCTCTATCGTATCCTATCCTCTATCCTATCCAATCCTATATCGTATCCTCTATCCTATCCTATCCTCTATCCTATCCTATCCTCTATCCTATCCAGTCCCCTATCCTATCCTCTATCATATCCTATCCTCTTTACTATAATATCATCTATCCTATCCTATCCTATCCTCTATCCTATCCTATCCTCTATCCTATCCTATCCTCTATCCTATCCTATCCTCTATCCAATCCTATCCTCTATCCTATCCTATCATATCCTCTATCCTATCCTATCCTCTATCCTATCCTATCCTCTATCGTATCCTATCCTCTATCGTATCCTATCCTCTATCCTATCCAATCCTATATCGTATCCTCTATCCTATCATATCCTCTATCCTATCCTATCCTCTATCCTATTCAATCCTCTATCCTATCCAATCCTATATCCTATTCTCTATCCTATCCTATCCTCTATCCTATCCTATCCTCTATCGTATCCTATCCTCTATCCTATCCAATCCCATATCGTACCCTCTATCCTATCCTATCCTGTATCCTATCCTATCCTCTATCCTATCCTATCCTCTATTCTATCCTATCCTCTATCGTATCGTATCCTCTATCCTATCCTATCCTCTATCATATCCCATCCTCTTTACTATAATATCATCTATCCTATCCTATCCTATCCTCTATCCTATCCTATCATATCCTCTATCCTATCCTATCCTCTATCCTATCCTATGCTCTATCCTATCCTATCCTCTATCCTCTATCCTATCCAATCCTCTATCCTATCCATTCCTCTATCCTATCATATCCTCTATCCTATAATATCCTCTATCCTATCCTATCCTCTATCATTCAATCCTCTATCCTATCCAATCCTATATCCTATTCTCTATCCTATCCTATCCTCTATCCTATCCTATCCTCTATCGTATCCTATCCTCTATCCTATCCAATCCCATATCGTATCCTCTATCCTATCCTATCCTGTATCCTATCCTATCCTCTATCCTATCCTATCCTCTATTCTATCCTATCCTCTATCGTATCGTATCCTCTATCCTATCCTATCCTCTATCATATCCTATCCTCTTTACTATAATATCATCTATCCTATCCTATCCTATCCTCTATCCTATCCTATCCTCTATCCAATCCTATCCTCTATCCTATCCTATCCTCTATCCAATCCTATCCTCTATCCTATCCTATCATATCCTCTATCCTATCCTATCCTCTATCCTATCCTATGCTCTATCCTATCCTATCCTCTATCCTATCCTATCCTCTATCCTATCCTATCCTCTATCCTATCCTATCCTATATCCTATCCTATCCTCTATCCTATCCTATCCTCTATCCTATCCTATCCTCTATTCTATCCTATCCTCTATCGTATCCTATCCTCTATCCTATCCAAACCTATATCGTATCCTCTATCCTATTCCTATCCTCTATCCTATCCTATCCTCTATCCTATCCAGTCCCCTATCCCTATCCTCTATCATATCCTATCCTCTTTACTATAATATCATCTACCCTATCCTATCCTATCCTCTATCCTATCCTATCCTCTATCCTATCCTATCCTCTATACTATCCTATCCTCTATCCTATCCTATCCTCTATCCAATCCTATCCTCTGTCCTATCCTATCATATCCTCTATCCTATCCTATCCTCTATCCTGTCCAATCCTATATCCTATTCTCTATCCTATCCTATCCTCTATCCTATCCTATCCTCTATCGTATCCTATCCTCTATCCTATCCAATCCTATATCGTATCCTCTATCCTATCCTATCCTCTATCCTATCCTATCCTCTATCCTATCCAGTCCCTATCCTATCCTCTATCATATCCTATCCTCTTTACTATAATATCATCTATCCTATCCTATCCTATCCTCTATCCTATCCTATCCTCTATCCTATCCTATCCTCTATCCTATCCTATCCTCTATCCAATCCTATCCTCTATCCTATCCTATCATATCCTCTATCCTATCCTATCCTCTATCCTATCCTATGCTCTATCCTATCCTATCCTCTATCCTATCCTATCCTCTATCCTATCCTATCCTCTACCGATCCTATCCTCTATCCTATCCTATCATATCCTCTATCCTATCCTATCCTCTATCCTATTCAATCCTCTATCCTATCCAATCCTATATCCTATTCTCTATCCTATCCTATCCTCTATCCTATCCTATCCTCTATCGTATCCTATCCTCTATCCTATCAAATCCCATATCGTATCCTCTATCCTATCCTATCCTGTATCCTATCCTATCCTCTATCATATCCTATCCTCTATCCTATCTTATCCTCTATCCTATTCTATCCTCTATCCAATCCAATCCTATATCCTATTTCTTTCCTATCCTATCCTATCCTCTAATCCTATCCTACCCTCTATCCTATCCTATCCTATATCATATCCTATTCTCTATCCTATCCTATCCTATCCTCTATCCTATCCTACCCTCTATCCTATCCTATCCTATATCATATCCTAACCTCTATCCTATCTTATCCTCTATCCTATTCTATACTCTATCCTATCCTTTCCGCTATCCTATCCTATTCTCTATCCTATCCAATCCTATATCGTATCCTCTAACCTATCCTATCCTCTATCCTATCCTATCCTCTATCCTATCCTATCCTCTACCCTATCCAGTCCCCTATCCTATCCTCTATTATATCCTATCCTCTTTACTATAATATCATCTATCCTATCCTATCCGATCCTCTAGCCTATCCTATCCTCTATCCTATGCTAATCTCTATCCTATCCTATCCTCTATCCTATCCTATCCTGTATCCTATCCTATCCTCTATCCTATCCTATCCTCTATTCTATCCTATCCTCTATCGTATCGTATCCTCTATCCTATCCTATCCTCTATCATATCCTATCCTCTTTACTATAATATCATCTATCCTATCCTATCCTATCCTCTATCCTATCCTATCCTCTATCCTATCCTATCCTCTATCCAATCCTATCCTCTATCCTATCCTATCATATCCTCTATCCTATCCTATCCTCTATCCTATCCTATGCTCTATCCTATCCTATCCTCTATCCTATCCTATCCTCTATCCTATCCTATCCTCTATCCTATCCTATCCTCTATCCTATCCTATCCTCTATCCTATCCTATCCTCTACCCAATCCTGTCCTCTATCCTATCCTATCATATCCTCTATCCTATCCTATCCTCTATCCTATTCAATCCTCTATCCTATCCAATCCTATATCCTATTCTCTATCCTATCCTATCCTCTATCCTATCCTATCCTCTATCGTATCCTATCCTCTATCCTATCCAATCCCATATCGTATCCTCTATCCTATCCTATACTGTATCCTATCCTATCCTCTATAGTATCCTATCCTCTATCCTATCCAATCCTATATCGTATCCTCTAACATATCCTATCTTCTATCCTATCCTATCCTCTATCCTATCCTATCCTCTATCCTATCCAGTCCCCTACCCTATCCTCTATCATATCCTATCCTCTTTACTATAATATCATCTATCCTATCCTATCCTATCCTCTATCCTATCCACTCCTATATCGTATCCTCTAGCCTATCCTATCCTCTATCCTATCCTATCGTCTAATCCTATCCTATCCTCTATCCTATCCTATCCTCTATCCTATCCTATCCTCTATCCTATCCTATCCTCTATCCTATCCAGTCCCCTATCCTATCCTCTATCATATCCTGTCCTCTTTACTATAATATCATCTATCCTATCCTATCCGATCCTCTATCCTATCCTATCCTCTATGCTATCCTATCCGATCCTCTATCCTATCCTATCCTCTATCCTATCCTATTCTCTATCCTATCCTATCCTCTATCCTATCCTATCCTCTATCCTATCCTATCCTCTATCCTATCCTATCCTCTATCCAATCCTATCCTCTGTCCTATCCTATCATATCCTCTATCCTATCCTATCCTCTATCCTGTCCAATCCTATATCCTATTCTCTATCCTATCCTATCCTCTATCCTATCCTATCCTCTATCCTATCCAGTCCCCTATCCTATCCTCTATCATATCCTATCCTCTTTACTATAATATCATCTATCCTATCCTATCCTATCCTCTATCCTATCCTATCCTCTATCCTATCCTATCCTCTATCCTATCCTATCCTCTATCCAATCCTATCCTCTATCCTATCCTATCATATCCTCTATCCTATCCTATCCTCTATCCTATCCTATCCTCTATCGTATCCTATCCTCTATCGTATCCTAGTCCTCTATCCTATCCAATCCTATATCGTATCCTCTATCCTATCATATCCTCTATCCTATCCTATCCTCTATCCTATTCAATCCTCTATCCTATCCAATCCTATATCCTATTCTCTATCCTATCCTATCCTCTATCCTATCCTATCCTCTATCGTATCCTATCCTCTATCCTATCCAATCCCATATCGTACCCTCTATCCTATCCTATCCTGTATCCTATCCTATCCTCTATCCTATCTATCCTCTATTCTATCCTATCCTCTATCGTATCGTATCCTCTATCCTATCCTATCCTCTATCATATCCCAATCCTCTTTACTATAATATCATCTATCCTATCCTATCCTATCCTCTATCCTATCCTATCATATCCTCTATCCTATCCTATCCTCTATCCTATCCTATGCTCTATCCTATCCTATCCTCTATCCTATCCTATCCTCTATCCTATCCTATCCTCTACCCAATCCTATCCTCTATCCTATCCTATCATATCCTCTATCCTATCCTATCCTCTATCCTATTCAATCCTCTATCCTATCCAATCCTATATCCTATTCTCTATCCTATCCTATCCTCTATCCTATCCTATCCTCTATCGTATCCTATCCTCTATCCTATCCAATCCCATATCGTATCCTCTATCCTATCCTATCCTGTATCCTATCCTATCCTCTATCCTATCCTATCCTCTATTCTATCCTATCCTCTATCGTATCGTATCCTCTATCCTATCCTATCCTCTATCATATCCTATCCTCTTTACTATAATATCATCTATCCTATCCTATCCTATCCTCTATCCTATCCTATCCTCTATCCAATCCTATCCTCTATCCTATCCTATCCTCTATCCAATCCTATCCTCTATCCTATCCTATCATATCCTCTATCCTATCCTATCCTCTATCCTATCCTATGCTCTATCCTATCCTATCCTCTATCCTATCCTATCCTCTATCCTATCCTATCCTCTATCCTGTCCAATCCTATATCCTATTCTCTATCCTATCCTATCCTCTATCCTATCCTATCCTCTATCGTATCCTATCCTCTATCCTATCCAATCCTATATCGTATCCTCTATCCTATCCTATCCTCTATCCTATCCTATCCTCTATCCTATCCAGTCCCCTATCCTATCCTCTATCATATCCTATCCTCTTTACTATAATATCATCTATCCTATCCTATCCTATCCTCTATCCTATCCTATCCTCTATCCTATCCTATCCTCTATCCTATCCTATCCTCTATCCAATCCTATCCTCTATCCTATCCTATCATATCCTCTATCCTATCCTATCCTCTATCCTATCCTATGCTCTATCCTATCCTATCCTCTATCCTATCCTATCCTCTATCCTATCCTATCCTCTACCCGATCCTATCCTCTATCCTATCCTATCATATCCTCTATCCTATCCTATCCTCTATCCTATTCAATCCTCTATCCTATCCAATCCTA